>NW_019716268.1:390467-399399 GCF_900074925.1 Ramularia collo-cygni | reverse complement strand
GGGGGTAATGTTACGGGAAGCCCCGCTTCTCCGCTTCTCCGCACTTTCCCTATATAGCTACCCTATATAATAAGTTAGTACGGCTTAACTTAGTCGTCTCGACCTTTCGATACTCTACCTAGCTCTTTAGTTTAGGTACTTGTTCTAGTTCTTACTACTTACTCGCGTCTTACTATTAGTCGCCCGTATTACTTACTATACGTATATACTAGTATACGGCTCTTAATATAGTTCGAATCCTTCCGCTTGCTTCTAATAGCCTTCGTAGTACTAACTATATATCCTTAAGCCTTAGACTATGTATCTGCGTACTTAATAACCGCTATATAGGTAGGCTACCGGCGTTTAGAGGGCTAKATAGCTCGGAGGCTTAGAGGCTTAATTTCATCTATTTTATCCTTATCTAYTTTATCCTTATCTTTATCTTTATCCTTATCCGTTTTATTAGAACGATCGCTAATATTATTACTAGATCCATTATTTTTACTACTACTACTACTACGGCTACTACTACTACGATAACCGAGGATTAAGCGTTCGAAACGAGCCTAAGATAACGGCGGTAGCCGTAAGGGCGGTAGCCGTAAGAGCGGAAGCGGTAGCGATAGCGAGGGCCTTTCGCTCTATAGTAAGGCCTAATAGGCCTAAAGGAGTAACGCTATCGATAACACGTAGATTAGTAAGCAATTAATAAGGATAAGATAGACGAATATTCACTTTAGACGGTTATTATATACGACCGTAAGAAAGAGATAGACGCGCCCGCGCACGGCCTTATTTATAGTATAATATAAGCTAACTATCGGGCAGGTGCGTTAGCCTCGGACAGCCTCGTATCCGCCACGGTAATTGCTGCTAGACCATAGGGTAGTTGCTAGTAGATTGTCCCGTCGCTAGGTTGTGACTACCTCGGCCTGATTGGCCCGGTAGACGCTGTGCCGCTGCCTCGGTGTGATTGGTCCAGTCGATGCGATCGCGAATGGCTGCCTTTCTTGAGGTATGGTGGACCGATCATTGCTAGACCGATTTACATATACACGGTGTTGCAGGAAGCGGGCGTCCTTGGACTTTGGAGTGACAGCAGGCGTTGCTTTTCCGCATCAGGGCATTTGTGACCAAGCTGTGCGATCGAAGCGCTCCAAGTCAACCTACCTATACCATACGAGCAAAAGCGAAAGACGGGAGTCATGGCAGGATTATTGGCACGGAAGTCAAGAACCTACCTAGCACACTCACTCCAGTCCTGCCGTGGTACTTATGCTTGAGCTAGATTTAAATATAGACGTCACCTGCTAACTTGAAGAAGAAGAGAAGAGCGAACAGAGAGTTCTAGGGCGCAAATTACTACAATCCGTAACAGTTTCTCGAAAAAAAGGAGAAGATATGTAAGACGCCCACCCCTTCCTCCGCCGGCATTAGCCGGACTTGGCAAGCAGGGGTCACCCCCTTAAACGAGAACAAATGTCGACGCTTACACGCAAGCAACAAAGATGTTCCGAAGAACCCACCAAAAGAAAAATCACAACTCACCCAGCAGGAAAAAATGGGCTCCAACGACATTCCTCCCCCTCACATACCCTCTCACGTAGTCCCCATCAGCAACCTCCTCCTCCAAATCGGCGGCGTCCTCTGGACAATCTGCTACATTCTCTACGTGCAAGAATCCTTCCGCTCCAAATCCTACGGCATGCCACTCTTTGCTCTCGCGTTGAATTTCGCCTGGGAAGTCGTCTATGCGTTTTACGTGGCGGAATCGCTGCTTGAGRAGTGCGTCTTTGTTATTTGGTTGGGGATTGATTGTGGGATGGTTGTGGGCATGTTGCGGCATGCGAGGTTTGAGTGGCGGCGCTCATCACCGTGGGTGGCGCGGAATATGGTTGTGATTCTGGGAGGTATGATTGTTGTTTGTGTAGTAGGGCATTGGACTTTTGCTAAGTGGTGGATTGATAATGATATTGGGAGGCGTGAGGGCAAGTTTTATAAGGGGGTTGTGGGGCCTGATACGACGGAGTTGGGGTTTTGGAGTGCTGCTGTTTGTCAGTTGAATTTGTCGGTGGCGAGTCTATGTCAGATTTTGGTGAGGCAGCATTCTGGGGGTGTAAATTGGAGTATTTGGTATGTTCTTTCATCGGGCTCTTCATGTAGGAGTATGTTTTTGCTGCTGACGAGATCTGGTAATTCGACAGGGCGACTAGGACTCTGGGCTCCATCATTGGTTTGTATTTGAACTATGCTTGGGGATGGTACTTTTGGACGGAGGCTCACGAGTACTTTGTGTCGCCATTTGCCATGTTCTTGTGGGTCACAAGTCTTGTTTGCGATGTCGTATATGGCTACGTCTTGTGGCATGTTCAGAAGACGGAGAAGGTCTTGGAGGACGGGAGAAAGGTGGATGGCAATGCCATGGCGTGGCACGACTCCAAATGCGAATGAGGTGGATCGTTTCGTCGGCGAGGGATGAAATGCATCTCGTATGACACGAGGCTATCTGAACGAGTTGATGACACTTGAGCAAGGACCTGTCRTCTGAATCACCATATCTGGACCGACTTGCTCTAGCATCGTTGGATGTAGCCATGTCGTAAGAGGCTTGAGACCAGTGAGTTGTTCTGCCTGGTAAGAACAACTCGAAAGCTGTCAGTTGTCCATAGCACGAGCTGCTCCTCCTCCTGGATAGTTACTAGTATTAATAGTCACACGGCCATTAGAAGCACCATTCTGAAACTCACTGACGATCGGGCGAGTACCGGGGATCCTCTATTCCATGTGAGTCTGCATTCCGAGACTGCATTATGACAGCTCTCTGCAGGTAGGTATTTGAATCTTGTATGAATCAATCCACGGTCCACAGGCGGTATATCTAGAAAAAAGACATTCCATGGTGAAGTAGGTGACACAACAGATCAATGCATGCAAGCCGGATATATGGTCCGGCAGCACTGTGGCGTGATGCACTGCAGAGCCACTACATCACTATGCATCTGGATGGCATTGATGATTGGTAAGACTGTTGTTTTTTTGTTATCTCTTCCAGCCGGAGTAACAAGGGGGGAAATAGTTGACGGATCACCGAACACATGCATGGAAAACGTCCCGTATTTGAATCATCAAGTTGGGTGTCTCCAATCTGCATTAACTCAAAGCGTGAGGATTGCTAAGGGTATGTAAAGGAGCAATGCCGTCGCTCTACTCTAATCCACTGCCTCCGTAACCTCCAAACACGAGCCGACAAGAAGTTTTCTACAGACAATTCGCAATGGCATATCAGGTACTATATCGCATACCTATCCCATGAGTTCGGTATGCTGATCCAAAAAGCAGATAGGGTGAATTTTTCCAAAGCATCTTCATACCAGCAACGACTAATCATACAAAGAGTCACCGACGATTGCATCGCCAAGTTCGAACAGCTCAAGTTGAAGAAGGCGTACAAATACATCCTCTACAAAGTCAATACTCAATCCAGCAGTATCGTGGTAGACAAGACCGGACCATCGAACGCCTCGGATGAAGATTTCATCGCAGCGTTTCCGACAGATGAATGTCGGTATGCCGTCTACTCCACCACCGCGGAGAGGATTCTTTTCATCAATTTCCCGGCAGATGGGGCAAATATGAGGGTAAGTTTTTTTTTTTCATGGCTCCCCTCTCCCTCTCAAGGTGCGGACTGGGGACTGAATAAATCTTGTGCATGTAGAGCAAGATGATATTGGCTTCTTCTAGAGATACACTCAGGAGACGTCTCGCTGGTGTACAAAAGGAGTACGAAGCCACGGATCTGGATGAGCTGAAGAAAGCCATCCGTAAGTGAATGACTGTCAAGTCAGCTGAGCAGACATTGTTTTGTTGTAACGTGAGTGAGTCCTAGCGTAGCAAGCTATGCAGTGCATACTTAGGAACAACATTTATGCGCCTCCGGGTCATTTTGTCCAATTGAAACCGCATCAATGTATCAGTGCCGTATCCAGGAACTGTGCATAGTTGAGCAAGTTAGTAGAATGAGAGTAATCGGTCATAATGTTGCTTCATTCCGTGCACCAAGGAACGTGTAGCTAGCTGAGATGCTATTATGTATGTGCAAGTACCACGCCTCACTGATGTCGACCTCTGTAGCACTACCACGCATTTGATGAGCCGACCAATCAAACATATGGAAACAGAACCTCGATTTCCATGTACATTCACCAATCAGATGGATGAGTGGCTTATGGTAGAAACAACTCGAACTGTGCCCACCATGGCATCAACGAATTCAGGCACCGCAAGCTGGCTCGATCTCCGTGGTGAGGCCTTTTTCTTGCGGTGTAAGAGATATGTTGATCTTCTCATTGTCCCCATTAGGTGCTCTAAGGGTAGTGCAGTCGAATGGACCTGTGATCTGGTCACGGTTCTCGCCGACGAACATGTCATAATAAAATCGTTGACCATCCTTGTCCGCGTCACTTTGTCCATAACTATCAAAGGCAGAGCCTGTGTCTATATTGGTTTGTCAGCACGTAGTTGTTTTAGAAGCGTCAGTCGTTCAGCCCAACTTACAGCTCCAGGACGCTGAAATACTATCAACACTGGCATCAGCTCGACTCGCTAGCTTTTCTGCGCGCTTCACAACTCGGTGACCTTGTTCTGAGGCTAAATGGCCACCCAGATGAACTGTCAAAACGTTGTCGTCCGTAATCGCATGCTTGGTTGCAGTGTACACGTTGCCTGGAGTGCAAATCAAACACATTAGAAYAGTATACTGCCTCTGAACAGCCTTGAAGCTCACCTTTGTTGTCCCAGACAGCGTGCTCAACGCCACGTTTCAAAGCAGAAATATCGAAAAAGTCAAGCACCTGACCATCCTCAATCTGATGCYACACCTGATGGTCACCAATGTCACGACGTTGAGGGAGCAGCCTCCCACTCTGGCCATTCCTAGTGGTCCGAATGCCAGCCAAGATGGTTATATGAGTGCTCCTACAGTGGCTGCGATGCATGGGAGGAAACGCCAACACAACGAAAGCGCTTAGACAGTAGGTAACCACAAAGGTGGTATAAGCGCGGTAATATTTCATCGCGTGTGGTGTGCTTAGTTAGGATGGTGGAGGATGGATGCAAAGGGTGGATATTTCCGGAAAGGTGAGAGTAGACTGAGTCTCTACCGAAGTGAGCGMACGTCTCTTTATATCTCCAGGCCCTTGTTGCTCGGACAGCTTCGCCATTAGCCGTCGCGAGCATCGAGACGCAGCATCGCACGATCGTTGAATATGACTACTCCTAGCCCGAGGAGAAAGTACCTCAGCAACTTGATGTCACTGTGAAAGTGTCGCTCTACCCACAAAGTGGGACAATGTTCCATTGCGTTAGTGGGAAGTATATTAAAGCTCAAGCGTGTCATCCATTACCTCCGGGAACGCTGTAGGAGCGCATGATCTTCGACGGCACATCCACCATGACATATGCGTCCATCGACCGGCCGACCTTCATTACGGCGATATAAGCCTCGTAGATACTACTACATATTTGGCATCAATCAGTCCAGTCCTTGTTATAGTCCGGTACGGAAGAGAGTAACATCAGTTCGGATTGACGAGTTCAAATCCTTTGGCTCCCAGAACAAGCAGTACACCTCCAATAGTAAGTGGAAGGATCTGGGGGTCCACTTGATCTCGCCAGTTCGGCCAGTGCTCGTGGGCGTTTGATGAGATGCGCCAGATCAGAGTGAGCGACCAGGCACAAGCACAAGCATCGAATAGTGTGCCGCGAGAGAGGAAGTAAACGCCGCAAACGATCCCAACGAAGATCCTCCAAGTTATCGAATGCAGCCTGCAGGCGTCAGTACCTAGCTCCATGTGATGARAGCTTTGTGTGTCGACGTACGAGAGGATGGCATAGGCGCCAGCGCCAATGATAAGAGCGGAGCAGATGCGTGCGTAGGCTAAGACATGATGAGTTTAGTGAATCTGGCGATTTGGAAAGGGTACTCACTCCTGTGCCTCTGCATCCACTCGATAGTCAAAGAGATGAAGTCCATCTCGACAGCTGATGATGTCGAATTCGATACCAGGAGTTCCGTTCTGTGCTGATAAAGAGTCAAAGAAGCGGATATATGGGATCTAATATGCGCAGCTCTTCCATCGAATTAAGCAAGACTCGCTTGCAGTTTGTTGTTTAAATAAAGAGCTGTCGTCGACGATAAGGGCCAGGCTACTAAAAATTGTCGATTTCCACTACGAGTTGCTTAATATATAGTAGTAGACTCTTCGAAAGTTCACATACATGCAACCTTTCATCATTCAATAATGTACGCGATAGACCGGAAAGCAAAGCTTGTTGGGGGTTGAGCCAATCATCTGTAGCATCTCGCTGTGATGCGTCGGAATGATAACGTCCCTCCCGTACGTAACGGCTCCCGCGAAGTTTGTGACGGCCCAAGCTAAGGCATCGTAGCAGCTTGATGAAGCCAATCCGACGAAAAATGCGTGTACGGTAGGACGAGCGGACCGAGGATGAACTTCCAGCACGCCAATTCCATCATCCCAATTATTGCCCTACCAGCCATCCGCTCCCTCTATACTGCAACGCCTGTCGCCATGTATGTTCCTGTACTGAGCACTGCGGCCGACTCACTCATGCCGACTTTTCACCACTGTTGGTGCTCGCTCAACAGATCCATTGGCATAAATTGTACTGCAAATGAGCTTCACTCTGTTAGGGCGGGCTTTCTAACTTGTTGGAGGAGTTGGGTTGGCACGATCGCTGACGTTCACGCCAGGAAAGGCCGAAGATGACTAATAGCACCCACCCTCCATCTGACCTATTAGGGTTAGGGTTAGGGTATTCTCCTCCTTTTCCTCACTACAAGACTGTATTCGATAGCTTGGAGAAACCTCCCTCCTCGCGTCGTAACTGCACACACGTCCGTCATCATCATCATCATCATCATCCATGTCTCCCAA
This sequence comes from Ramularia collo-cygni, assembly GCF_900074925.1. Lineage (NCBI taxonomy): Eukaryota > Fungi > Ascomycota > Dothideomycetes > Mycosphaerellales > Mycosphaerellaceae > Ramularia > Ramularia collo-cygni. The sequence goes on along the minus strand of NW_019716268.1, from coordinate 392,461 downwards.
CGACACACTCACGACAAGAGCGGGGCTGACCTCCAATTTCAAGGCATCTCTGACCTCTACAGCTTTTGAAAGTGAGTGGCTGCAAGAATCTCACAAAGATGGAGGAGAGACTGTTTCGAAAAGATAAATCAGGCTCCAAAGTAAGTTACGCGGAGGAGAAGGCAATGCTCTAGAATACATGCAATTCGCCGCAACGCTACATAGGCCTCCCCGGTGCCGAAATCTGTATGGGTGATATCTCTGTCAGTCACACCAGCAGGTGGAATCATCATTCATCAGTCTCCACATGGACTTTATATCCACGGGCCAATGAATGAATGCTTGGAAGAAGATGTGTGTAGTGGTCAAAACATTGTCCAACGACGAAAGAAAAAAAAAAAGCTATCAATTTGCCGCAGCAGATAGCTAACGAGTGAGTTATGGTAATCCACGATATGCGGACTTCACGACAACCTACGACGACAGACAGCGAAAACCTATTAGATCAATCCTATTATAAAAGGCCTACCGCGTGATTTTGTCGCTACCTTACATTAGCGACTGACTAGAACGCTAGCACTAACACCCTTACTACTCGGATCCTTTCCCGCGGGGAAGCTAGAGAGCCCTACTACTAATATTAGTACTACACCGCCCTCTACCACCCCTAACTGTCTTAATTAGGCTAATATACCTGTCCGTGTCGCTGCTAAGGCTTCTTAAAAGGTGTTGTTCGTCGTTCGCTATACCTACGCCGCTAGATTAGAGCTAAGAGGCTATTAATATTTCGTCGCGTTGCCCTTCTTCGCTACTATCCTCGCTACCGCGTAAAGAGCGCCCTCTACGCCCTTCCTTACTACCGGACACGCTATAGCTATTATTACTACGCTATATACCTCCCCCTTCTACTTAGCCGGTATTACGGAGGTTATAGCGCTCTATGTCGCGTAGGCCTAAAGCGTAGGCTATAATTAACGCGATAAAGCTAAAGAGGCGGAAGTTAATAGAGTTTAAAAAGGAACCGGAGCCGCTAGACGTAATATAGGATAAGGAACTAGATAAAGCCGTGTTAGCTATAGAAACAATAGTAAGGCTAAGTAATATTACGGAGGGTTCTAAGCGCTCTTAGCAGTTATTGTTCGTAACTCTAGTGCCCTTAATTAAGCGCGGAGGCACGGTAGAACTAGAATCCGTCTATTGTCGCTATACTAAGGAGGAGTTAGCAGAGCTTCGAGCGCGTAATAAGGAAGAGAGTATAGTAGAAGAAGCGAGGATTACGGAAGAGTATAAGGAAGTAGAATACGTAGAGTTCCTTAAATAACGGTATAAAAAGAGGAAGATTAAGAAGTAGAAGGAACGCTAGCGCCGGTTAGCTAAGGAAGCTAATGCGGCGTACGCTGCTTAGAAGTTAGTTAATATAGCTATCGCCGCTCTAACGAAGAAGCGGAAGAAGGGTTAGGGCAAAGAGCCTGTTGTTGTTGCTATAGCGGCGGTAGCTAGTCTATTAAACCGGCTACGAGTATCGCTAGCAGTAGCGCTAAGCGAACGTATAGTGTTAATATTACGCTCTAAGCCGCTACTTAGAGATAAGCCGTTAGTATACCGGATAGGCCTATGTTATAAGAAGGGCAAGGAACAAGAGGATAAAGTATAGCTAGTTACCGGTAATAAGGATAAGGCTAGTAATATTTCGAACTAGATAAACACTATAATGCGGAATATAAGAGGTGCATTTAAAACAGCTAAGTTAACCGCTTCGTATAGCAACTTAGCGGTTAATACATAGGTGAGGCAAACGTAGAGGGACGATAGCAGTTAGTATAGCATTATAAGGTAATTAAGAACGTTTTATAAGGGTAGTAAAAAGGACCTCCGTATAGTAGTAGACCTTAAACTAGAGCCTATTATTGCTCTTATATAACAACCGACATAGTAGCGAACTGCTATAGCTATCTATCTTTATCGATTGCCTAAGGATTAAGCAACCTTAGTAGCTAGTAGTAACTTCTTAGAAG
>NW_019716268.1:169449-388868 GCF_900074925.1 Ramularia collo-cygni | reverse complement strand
AGCTCTAGGAAGCAACTAGCCTATCGAATAGCCTGTTTAATCGTTTTATTACGGTAGATTAAAGCGTTGTCTATAATAAGGATTATACTAGTTAGCAGTTAAGGCAAAACAACATAAATTAGCTAGTTAAGGATGTCTTTAGAGGTAATAGCTCCCTGCTTTAATAACGGCCTATCGAGGTAGCCGTTTATCGTAAATGTAGGTACTAGTAACTACCGTTTAGAGCGTTTAGTTAGCGATTGTGTATCTGTAGGATAGCTAATTAGTAACTAGGAGTACTTCCTAAGTGTGTTGTTAGTTAAGCTAAAACACTAACTTTCGTAACTACTACAGCTTTATCCTTATAGCGAYAATAACCTACCTATAGCTATTCCGCTCGTTATAAGCTAACTCGTCGATAAACACTAGGTCCTTACGCCTCTAACCGGCGCTTTTCGCGCGCTAATGCGACCGTAATGCCTTATTACGCTCTCTAGCGATGCTTCTAGCAACCTTGCGAGTCTATCTACGCCTTACTAATAGCGCGTGTACGCTACGGTCGCTAAACACTACGCTAGTGTTATCGAATATCTACTAAGCTATCTTATCCGCGTAGGCGTCCGGCTACGAACACACATACTATAGGAAAGAGTCCTCTTAATCTAGCGTAAGGAACGGCGGACGGCTAATACGGACACCTCTAGGTAGATAGGGCGTACTAAACAGCTCGTAAGAGAGGCGTATCTTGCTAATTATTAGATRAGAAACACTATAGGCCTTACTAATTGCGCGGTTACTRCTATCGGTAGTATCGAAGGCAATGCGTAGTTAGTAGTAAAGGGCGTTATCTAGCCGTTTGCTAGTTGCCCTTAGAGGTTCCTATAATGCGTTAAAATAATAGCTAAAACAACACCTTTTATACGGACTACTTACCGACATAGTATAAACGATATAGGACTGAAATGGACTAAATTGGTCTTAATTTAGGGGTGCTAGAGGGCGGTGCAGTACTAATATTAGTAGTAGGGCTCTCTAGCTTCCCCGCGGGAAAGGATCCGAGTGGTAAGGGTGTTAGTGCTGGCGTTCTAACTTACATCGACGGGCCCTTTTTGAAAACCAGCGAGACKCATATTCAAACGACGACGACTTCATCTTCAAGAACCTGGGAAAGCGAAACGAAACGCCATTACCTAGGTACTCGTGCGAACAGACACTAGTGGAGAAGTCTACAGAAGTAGCATTCCGGACATGGAATCGTCGTTTACCCCATGCAGATTTCCCTCTCCCAGGAAAACATCATTGTCCAGAATGGCAAGATTCAGGCGCTCTCTCTCTCTCTTGGACTGGGGAATTTTGCGGGATGGGTACGTACGTACCCTGAGCATTATCGGGAGTAATTACATCAAATTTCTTCGATTGCCCGACTAGCTGTAAAGGCTGGCACGACCTCGCGGGGGAAGTATTCGAGACTCTCTACCCACAAGAACTTCTGATCCATCAAGCTATTGCACGATGGCAGCGGCCGTGATCCAACCAACCATGCGCCGTCAWCATTCCTCGTCCTCAGCGTCCGCAATTGCGTCGACCATGCCGTCCAAAACCTGCATTATAGGCGCGCTCTGAGGAGATATCCATACTGCACCAAGGCCCTCATAGCTCTCTCAATCCAGCTCTGGCAGTTCAATTCCCTGCTCCGATTGTCGACGGGAACCCTTCTAGACGCTTGCTGTACTTGATTGCATGTTGCAGGAACGGTGAGGAAACCGACAGGTTCCACAACCTTTGCGAACCCTTCAACCTCAGCCACAGCCTCAGCCTCAGCCACAGCCTCAGCCTTGTGCCCGGAGCAGTAAAGGATAATCAAACCCGCCCGGCTCATCAATCGCTTCAATAAGAGCAGCAACAGCAGGATGCAGCCCCTTCTCCACCGCCTGTGCAACCCATTCCTCCCAAGAGATTTTCGGATATGCTTCTTTCAATCCTCCTTGCTGAATAGCGATATCCCCCAAATTCGCAAGGGGAATAACCATATCTCCCACATTATTCTGATACGTAATCCCATCTCCGGCACTGTGGCGAGACATGACTTCCCTGAGAATATCCTCGCAACAAGTCTGGACAGAAACAAGGTCCAGAGCACCTTTATTATGTCTCACGAGCGGCACGGCATGAATCTCATGAGCGTATTGTAAAAGCGTGTTGACCCAATCGAAACCCGCTCGTTGCGTCTTCGCATCCTCGCCATGGCGGATAATAGTCGAGGRACGCTGAATACAGACCGGAAGGCCATATTCTCGATGCGCATTCTCCAACATGCGTTCGCATACCCATTTGCTACACATGTAGCCTCTCGCACCACTGCGAGTGATTTCATCCAGCTTCTCCGAGGATCCGTCTACTGCTATCGAGGGGAAGGGATGTACGKAGCTGGCGAGCGCGATGCCTGCTGAGGAGATGTAGTGCAGGGATGTGCGACGGGGTACACACAAGCGGATTAACTGGCGGGTAGATTGCACATTGGTATCGTGCAAGGTTGCGTAGGATTTCATGTGTGATGTATCGGCACCATTGTGAATGACGGCATCGACTGCGTTGAAGATGCGGGTGCGTGTGGCTTCGTCCAGGCCGAATCCTGGAACGGCGAGATCGCCTTCGTGGTATTCAATTCGAGAGCTTGGGGGTGGAAGCTCGGCGGCTGCGAGTCGTTGGGAGAGTCTTCGGATACCAATGCAGATGACTTTTGTAATGGACGACTGCTGGAGCAGGGCGTTCAATACATGATGACCCAAAAGACCAGTGCACCCGGTGAGGAGGACGATTTCGGGAACTTTTCCTTTTGCTGGTGCATCCTCATTCACGACGAGTCCCGCTGGTGCAAGAGCTTCTTGATCCCAAAAGGAGGCGGATGCGATGCTGTTATCCTTGAGCATGGAGGAATCCTGTGGGGTCGTGACGCCAGTGACGTCCGCTGTGGAGGAGGAATCCCCATCACTCTTGGTGGTATCACTATCAGTCGTGGAGGAATCTCTCACTTCACTGCTACCCTCCTTCTCACCACCCTTTCGATCGAACAGAGGTGTCATGCGTTGTGGCAAGTCTTCCAACGTCGCAGCCACCAAATCCGACATGCGTGCATCCGCAGACATGATCTTCAGCACGGGCACATTGACGCCAAAGGTCTTCAAGATCCACGATCGAATGTCCACGGCGATTAAAGAGTCCAGTCCCAGATTACTACTCGCGCTCTCCATGATTTCCTCGTCGGAGAGTTTGATGAAGAGGATCCTACGCAGCTGAGCCGCAAAAGCTTGCTGGAGAACTCGATGAATCTCCTGCTCAGTCTTACACGCCTCGAGTTTCTCCTTGACGGATTCTTCGGTAGTCCCGCCCGCTCCTTTGTTGGCATTGCCAGCGGAAGAAGGTAGGATGAGGCGGGAGAATTTAGGATCGTCGGACCATTTCGATTGTCCGGGTTCACTGCGCGAGACCTCCTTCAGACCCATGACCAACTCTGGATGGACGGAGGAGTCTTCGAATCCAGCTTCAAATACCTCGGCGATCATCTGATGGACTTCCTGCTCGCCGACACGGATCATATTCGTCATGGTGACTGCGAGTTCCAGCCGCTCAATCGAGTCCGTCACGTAACCTACCCCCATGATGGCGCCGACATGCGCGGCGCTGGCACGCAGACCTCGATGACGACGGCGATTTGCCACACCCGCCATTCCCATGTTGGCCGCGGCGTAGTTTGCTTGTCCGGGATTGCCGATGATGGCATTGGTGGAGGAGAGGACGATGAAGAAGTCGAGGTTGATGTCGTGGAAGATGCTGTCCAGGTGAATGGAGCCCATGACTTTGGGCCGGATAACATCTTGGAGCTGATCGTATTGCATATTGCGGACGGATACATCACGTAAAACCATGGCCGCGCTCACGACACCCGCAATKGGAGGAAGGGATTGAACGATGTCTTGGTGAACGTTGCGGATCTCCTTCTCGTTGGTCACGTCACTGTGTTGTGTCATGTTAGCTTTGTTTGTTTTGTTGATTGTGAGTGAGTGAGTGAGTCTTACCAGGACATGATCTTGATGGTGGCCCCCTTGATGCTGTGATGCTCCACCCAACGCTGGTCCATTCGGGGATTGCGACTGCTGATGACCATATTCCGGACCCCACGATCAATCATCCAGTCGCAGATTGAGATTCCAAGCGCTCCTGAAAGTCCACAAAGCCAGTATGTCTTGTCGGGCTGGAACATGGGGGACACATCGAGGCGGCAAATCCGAGCAGGGAGAGATGTTGCCCTCGTCCAATCCACAACCGTGAGGGCATCTTTGGCATGCTCTTGATTGACACCGACCACATCACCCAGTGCGACACAGGTGAGTTCATCCTTATTCTCTCTTGGCATAGTTTCCTGAAGAGCTTGCGATAGAAGCTGTCTCAGAGGCTCCTTGGACGAGTMAGCGGAGATGTTACCAGCAGCCACTGGAGCATAAAGCGTCTCGAGGGTTTCCCTCCGGCAAACAGCTGGAACCGCGGCTGCCAGAGTAGTCGACAAAGCGTTTGATTCGCGAGAGAAGTCCACCAAGCAGGCAACATCTACATTGACCGCCGCGAGGATCTCCGACATCCCAGCATAAGGCTGCAATCGTATGTATGGAGTACTGTCGGTGACTGCCCGCAATTTTTTATCGTCTGAAACGACAGAGGTGGTGAAGATCAGTCGCACTCCCCGCTTTTGTGCTTCTGCAGAAATGCTTGCGGCCATGCCAGCGGATGCATTGTGGACAATCATTCGATGTCCTGGGAGGGCTGTCCCGAATATGGCGAGAGCAGTCAGCCGAGTTGCGGCCCAATTCAAAAGCGTAGAGTCATCCTTGTCTTCTTGCTCTACTCGCACGGCGCACTGCGCATCAATCCGCAGGGTGGACGTCGTCGAGTCGGCGAGGGCTAGATATTTATGGGCATCATGGTCAATCCCAATGACAAGAGATTGGAAACCTAGCGGCGTTCGAATCGCGCCAAGGGTGGAGTATGTCGTGCGAAGCTGCAAGAAGTCATGCCTGAGGAGAAGGAGTGTTAGAGGATAGGTCTTCATGCTCAAGCTCGGATAACTTACTTTATGCCCTTCAGCAGCTTTGTCTTGTCGAATCGCGAAAGCTGGCGAAGATATCTTCCGCTTGAATTCTGCTCCAAAGATACTTCTTGACTTTGCAGGTCCGTCTCGTAGGGTGCAGCTCGACGGACGGAGCGAAGACGATCGTTGAGTCGAGTTTGATGGGAAAGCCGCGGCACCATTTCACGACCTTGCCCATCAAAGATAATCTCCCTCTCATCAGTATGAAGWAGCTGGTTCTTACTGCTAGCATCCACAACACTCTTGTTGGTGAAGCGGATGAAAGCCTCTGCAATTCGACGAGCATCGAGTTGGGAAATGTCAGCAAAGTCCAGGTTTTGTAAGCGTAGGTCGGCTTCCTCATTGAGTGCACAGCGGCCGAATCCTACGGTCATGTTACTGTACAAACCATCTTTGAGTCGTCCGCAAGATACCCAAAGAACAGATTTGTGTCCGATGAAAAGCTGCTGGAACTTCTCCCAGCGGGCAGGCGTCATATTCTCAAAGACTGGATTGACCACATCTGCCAAGCTGATCACAGTGGCACCAGGGGTATCCAACTGATCGTCGAGGTCTTCAAGGGTGTTGTAGAAAGAGACGGGGGTTCCGAGATCCTTCAAGATCTGTTGAAGTTGTTCGACGATGGGGGCAATGATTGTCGACTGGCCCCCACCGATGAGAAGGACTCTGTCCACGTCCGAGTTGGCAGGAGCCGCCAGAGGCGACCTCAAAATGGATACGCGGGTATCCACCGCTTGTGCTGCTATGCACACAACTCCGAACGCGTCCGCGGTATTATCAGGGTTTCTCACCTCAATCCCACCGAAACCGTTCTCTCGCAGAATCGTGTCCCACTGGGAGAAGGAAGCGAAAGGGGATAGAACCCTTCCTTCATGTACTCCGTTCCACCATCCCGAGAAGGTGCCAAAGACAAAGGACCCAACCTCGCGCATCCCACCGTCCGGACTGCATTCCCCCATGAGAAGCCAGCCGCCGGGCTTCAACATGCGACGAACGTTGCGTACCGTCTGGCCTAGGTCGGCGGTGGCATGGAGAATTTGACTGGCAATGGCCACGTCGTATTCCCCTTCGATGAACCCCTGCTCGATGGGATCCACCTCGACATTGCAAACCTTGAAGGATGTTTGATCTTTCCACCCTGCAAGCGATTCCAAAGCACCATCTGCGAAACCCGAGGATATATCAGTGAGCGTGTACTCGTCAAAGTTTCGCCCAATCGTATTCAGAATATCTTTGGATGCCGCAGCGGTACCCGCACCAAGCTCGACCATGCGTAGGTGAGGAGAACGATCCGTGATTTGCTTGAGGGTAGCCTTGATCCACATTGTGGCTTGCTGTAAGCCAGCACCGTATTGGTAGAAATCGCCAAGGAGTCCGGAGAGACGCATCTCCTCCATCATGTTGTCTGCCTCCCCACTGAGGACTCGGGGCATGGTCTCTCCAACGAGGAGGACGAGCTTGACATCGGCCGTGTTCTCGGCATCCGTGCCCAACTCGTGAAGAGCATTCATGACATCTTCTTTGGTGTCTTGCAAGTACTCTGGCTTTCCAAACTTGCTAACGCCTTGCTTGAGCTCGTTTGTGATGTGGTGGCAGTAATTGAGATAATTACCGGTGACCTCCGCCTTCCTGACCTCTGAATCGACGGGCACCTCGCGGTCAAACTGTCGGGCATAGAAAAAGACCACACGACGAAGCGTCTGCATGAGGTTGAGGGTTGCATCCGTGACTATGAGCTTCTCCGCAGCCAAGGTACCATTCAACTGGGTGGGAACATATTCGAGAYCGTGATAGATTTTTCGCTCGTCGTTGGCATCTCCAATGGGTTGAAGGACGACACTATCGAACTGGACGCCGGCGAACTGTGACTCGGCCTGACCAAAGTAGAGGGAAGCGTTACCGGAGATTCCCGTCGTTGGAATCAAAGGATCAGAAGGACTCCAAACGGCATCCACGTTGAATTCATCGACATCCGAAGTGCTCCTTGAGATGCTCAAAGCAGCAGGGTTGATGCGAATGTTGGAAATGGTCGTGGGCAGATGCAAGTGCCGGATCTGCTCGTCACCTGGGAAGCTGAATGCAAGATTCACAGCTTGGAATGCAGCATCGAGATCCGCAGGATGGACCCAAAGACCAGCAGAATCAGCATCTCTCTGCGCTGATTGGCCCGTACAACGTGCGAAGCCCAGTTTGCGCCGAAGCTTGGTCAGAGCGCGGAAGGGATCAGAGAAGTTGTATTCCAAGCTTGCAAGCCAATCATATAGCCGCTGGGGCTTGATGTCGATCATATGTGGAAGCTCTGGCTGCCGTTCGGTAAGGAGACCTACGGAGGGCTCCCCAAAGCGGACCTGGATTTGGGAGGTCGCAACGAGGGATAGATCCGTCTTGCCTGCGGACCCACCAAGCGCAGCAGAGTAAGAAAAGTTTGCGGTCAATTGTTGATTGTCTTTTGACCGAACGATTTGTGAGATCTCCACCAGCACCTCAATACCATTGTCCTCGCCTGAGAATGGAATGGCTTGGTGTATGACAAAGTCGACGAGATCGATCAGCTGGATTGTCTCATCATCCTTGGCTAAGAAGCGCACCGCCTCCATTGCCGTTGAGATGTAGCCCGCGGCAGGGAAAACAATTTGATTCTGAACCGCGTGGCCCTTGAGCCAAGGCATCTCGGCCGGTTTCAGAAGGTGCTTCCAACGCAAAGCATGAGAACCACTATCCGCCGTGATGTGGCCTAGCAATGCATGAACGGCCTCGGATCGTGTACGCAGATGTTTGGACCGTCGTGACTCGCTCCRGTACGATGTGGCGTGGTTCCATTGGTACCGTGGAAGATGCTTGAGAAGGTGGAAAGTGAGTTTCTCGTCCCCTGCCATTTCCCTCTCAAAACTGTCAAGATTGATTGCGTGTGTATCCAGATGTGACCATAGAAACCCGAGAGTTGCTGATAAGCTCGTCAGGGCGTTGCCATTGCGCTGAAGCGTGCCGCTGTATGGTATAGAGCTGGACAGCTCGTCCTGCATGATCTGTGCTGAAGGACCCTGTAGGGCTGGATGTGGTCCCACTTCCACAGCAGCATCGAAACGCTTGCTGGACGACTTGAGGGCTGCAGAGAGGGCAGGTGCAAACATCACTGGCTGTATCAAATTTTTGAGCCAGTACTCTCCAGCAAGTTCAAAAGACTCATCGACCAATTCTCCATCGTATACGCYGGAATACCATTGGCAAAGGCGGGCTTGCGACGTCCTTTCTGCCGAAACTTTGGCACGTATCATCCCATTGCGGTACATTTCGGCACATGCTTTCATATGGCTGGAATGGTATGCCTTGTCTACACGCAGGCGGCGGTGAAACTTCTTTTCGTCTTCCATGACGACCATGAGCTCTTCAATGGCATCTGAATCTCCCGAAATGGTGACGCTGGAGGGGGAATTGACTGCAGCCAGAGATATTCGGCCGGCAAATGTCTCGTCTTTGCAGAGCTCCAAGGCATCTTCCATCGAGGTACCAACAGCCAGCATGGCACCAGGCAGATCTCCATTCGGGCTCTGTGCATACTGACAGCAGACCCCGCGATAGTAAGATATGCATATGGCGTCTCTTGCAGATAAGAAGCCGGCGGCGTACGCGGCTGCGATCTCTCCACTGCTGTGCCCAACGACGGCATCGAAATGCACACCAGCGGCTCGCAAGACATCGACGAGCATAATCTGGACGGCGGTGTTCAGTGGTTGGGAAAGTGCGCTCTCACCACTGCGAGACGTGGCTGCGTCTGCCAACAGTTCAGCCTCGAGAGACCAAGAGGGTTGATCGTCTTTGGGGAGATCCATCAGGTATGCTTCCAGGCGCATGATGATCTGACGAACCCAAGGAGAAGCACGAACAAGTTCAGCGCCCATGGCAGCATACTGAGCTCCCTGTCCGGTGAAGACTCCGAGGATGCTTGTGCTCTCACTGCCAATTTTTGAGAGGGTCCTAACGATTCCATTGTTTGCTGTAATAGCATTGCCTGCAATGAATTCGACGAGTTTCTCCCTCAAAGATTCACCGTCAGCTGCCGGAACCGCAAGACGGTATTGAAGTAGCGAACGCCTGCTGCGTAGGGTGTATGCCAGATCGGGAGCAATGTGACTCGGGGCTGATCCCAAGTATTCGACATAGGCTTCAAGATTGCTTCGCAGCGCTTTCTCGGACGCGGCCGAAAATACAAATGGACCGAATATAGTGCGATGATCACTCGTGGCCACCTGGTTGTTGTCGTAGCTCTCGATGATGGCGTGGGCGTTGCTACCTCCAAATCCGAAGCTGTTCACGCTCGCACGTCTCACTTGACCGGAATTTAGCTGTGGCCATGGGCAGTGGTTTTGGGGTATTTCTAGATTCTTGTAGAATGGTTTGACCGCAGGGTTCAATTCGTTCAAATGCAAGTTTGGAGGGATACACGAGTTCTGAATAGCAAGCATGGCTTTCATCACGCCAGCAAGCCCAGCGGTACCCTCGGTATGGCCAAGGACAGTTTTGATGGAGCCGACGTACAGACGTTGAGGGGCTGCTGGGGTATCAGATGTCATGAATGCAGAATGGATTGCTTCTGCCTCTACTGGATCTGTAGGAAAGAGGTCAAGTCAGTGGTGGGATTGGGGATTGACCCGACATGGACGAACTTACCTCCCGCGGGCGTGCCCGTGCCATGAGCCTCAAAGTACTGCGGTCGATCGTCGACTTTGCTCAAGTCCAGACCGGCCTTTGCATAGGTCTTTTCGATCAAGGCTTTCTGTGAGAGGGGACTTGGCATGGTGAGACCGGCAGTATTACCATCCTGATTGGTCCCTGTCCCGCGAATAATGCATTCAATGTTGTCATTATCCCTCAAAGCAGCGCTCAAGGGTTTGATGATGAGCGCGGCGAGTCCCTCGCCACGTGCATAGCCATTGGCATCCTTGAGGGTACTCTGTCAGCAGCGAATAATGGTGGGAATATCTCCAACAGTGCTCACCTTATCCCACATCCGACTTAAGCCGTCTGGGGATAGCATCTTGACAGTGCTCTCAATGATGTAACATTCGGGACTGATGTGATTCACTGTTAGTGGCAATAAAAGGATGTTTCATACAGACACTGACCCCAATATCAAGTTGGATCCACAGACGACCGCTGTACCCGAATCACCCAATCGTAAATCCTGAATGGCGTTGTGGAGAGCAACCAGCGAAGAGGAGCAAGCGGTGTCCATCGTTACGGATGCGCCCTTCCAGTTGAAGAAATACGACACTCGGTTCGATAAGATGGCACGAGAGGTTCCCACAGCAGCGTAGGTAGGGAGCTGATCAAGATCGCGAGTTCCGGCAGCATCATAGTCTGCAGTCATGGATCCAGCATAGACGCACGTATCGCTCCCGGACATTCCCTCGATGGTCAAGCCAGCGGATTCAATGGCCTCGTACACCGTCTCGAGGATCAGTCGTTGTTGAGGATCCATGGATCTGGCTTCGATGGGGTTGATGCTGAAGAACTCGGCATCAAATGTCGCCGGATCTTGGGAGAGAAGATACGAGTGTTTGACATTAGTATGGCCATGGTAGGCATGATCATGGTGGTAAAAGCCATCCGTGTTGAACCTCTCCTTGGGGATCTCTTGGCGGAGATCTGTCGGATCCTTCAGGACTTCCCATAGCTTGGAGGGTGTATCGACATCTCCGGCAAAACGACAAGCAGTACCAATGACGGCAATAGGTTCTTGAGACATGATAATTCGAGGGCTGCACCAATCCTGTGTAATTTGGATGGATTGGAGGGGCTTGCTTGGGATGGGCCATCTTCACGTCCCTCCTTCCTTTCAAAGATATGGACAATTCGTGCGGCATCGGTCCTCGCACAGAGTCATGTCGCCTTGACCGCCGCAGGGATCGTCTTGATGGAATGCAGTGTCGTACCTGCTGTCGAGTCGTCCATGCTTCAGGCCATCCATCACTGTACGGTCATCACTAGGTAGGCATGGTCATCATTGCTTGCTTGAGAGCTGAGGTGGACCTATAGGGCTTGGCATGGCAAGACTTCCATAGGTAAACCTTGCGACGTGCAGAAAGTTGAAACCTTCCCGACATTGAGCATTCGAGAAGAAGTGGGGCATTCCACGACAATGGTTAGGTTAGACGGCAGAGTCTGTCATGCATACGGCAATGGCCGAAATACATGCAGGGAATCTTGTAGCCAATGTGCGTGAAAAGCTCACCTATCTGAGGCTCCTATTGGCTGGCCTATCTTTGTTGATGGGGAAAGCGAAACATTCTTGTAACTTATGCATGACAGACTCGGATGTATTCCAAACTTCTTCTGACGTTGAAAATTGGTCAAGGTTCTACCGTCCTTATGCTTCCCCGCTCTTCCTAGAGATACCTTGCTAGCCTCGCCATCACGTGACTCTCGTTTCTCTGAGGATAGTGGACCTCATACCTTGATATTCCATCACGTGACTCACACTCAAACTCCTCCCGAAACCCTAACCACTAGTTTCCTTCCTCCCGCCTGCTCCTTCTGGATCATCTCCAACCCCTCAATAATGCCATGAAACCCTCCCTCGAGCTCTTCAATCGGCAACGGCTTGATGGAGCCGGCATCGACCAACTTCTGAACCTCCTCCACCCACACCCGTGTGATTTGCACCGACTGTGCATTGCTTTTCCGCGTGTAGAGGGAATTGCCCAGGTCAATATCATACGGAAGCATTTCATAGCCCATGACCACATTGACCTTTACGGATTTCCGCGGTCGCCACGATTCAGGACAGTTTTCTAAACACACGTAGCGAGCGCCAAGTCGGGCAAGCACGGAGTAGCAGATTTCCACCGTGTCCGGCTGGGTGATGCAATCCAACGCATGCTTGATCGGCATGCCGTGCGCGAGTTCCTGAATGCGCGAGATGCAGTCCGGAGAGGTGTAGTCGGCCGTGCCAATGGCTCCACAGGCTATCGCTCGCTCCGCCGACTTCTCGGAACACACGCCAATCACAGTGTATCCAGACCTAGCGTCTTGTTAGTGACTTCGATGCCCTATGTGGGCCTGACTCGTCAAGACGTACTGCTTCAGCATCTGGATGGCCACCACTCCCGTCGCGGTCCCCGCACCATACACCAAGACCGGCAGCGGTTTCTCCGATGGAGCGGATGGGATGCCCGTGAGGCCGAGTGCTTCAATCTTTGACATGGCCAACCCAACGGTCCCCCAGGAGAGATTGCCCAGGCCAGCAGCAAGGGTGTCACTCCAGTCTTCTGGAACGACAAAGGCGTTTCGACTGTCCGCTACGGCGTATTGGGCGAAACCTCCATGGTGCTGGTTGTCCGGACGATAGGGGAGCTCTCCGGCAACGACGCGGGAACCCGCGGAAATCCTCGAAGCGGGTCCAGCTAGCTCCACGATGCCGCAAAAATCACACCCAGTCGGTGTATCTTCCATGAAGAAGTTTTTGACCATCTTCATGTCGACGGGATTCAAGCCGACGGCCAGAACTCGGACCAACAAATCGTGATCGGTTCGTAGCTGAGGTAGTGGCCTTCCGCTGACCACGGCGAGAGGCAACCGACCTGCCTGTCCTGCATCTTTGTTCTGCACGACGAGTGTCTGCGTAGAGGGGAGTGCAGGCATGACTCGTTGGATGGAGGGGAAGAGCAAGTGCAGATCAATCGTCTTCAAAGTAAGGTGTGTCTGTGTGCGTTGATTTCGTCCCGGTCGTCTACCTGGCTAGCGAAAATGTGAGCTTTATAGACGACTTGCGGAGAGCATAGGTCGTGYTGTCCAATGACTTGGGTCAATGACATGGGGGAATGATTTGGGTTCGATTCAACGCACTCAAAATTGTGGACTGTAAGGAACTTGCCATTCGACTAGACGTCTGCATGAAAATGGGAGCCAACTTCCAACCTGCATCAACCACCTCAACCTGCATCAGACGAGTCGTGCAACACATATTGTCTCCACCCCGCAGACACGATGTACGAGGGGCATTGGGACGTCATCCTAGGGGCTCGAGTCAGTCAATCCGAGCCAGTGCGAAGGTGCTGCAACGAGGAGTTGATGGTGAGATGGCGAATGCATTCCCTTCTGGAAAAGTATCCTCGTACGAATTCCCATTTGGAAAATTGTCCTCGCCACAGCATCCCTCAGCAAGATGAATGCATACAATCAACTCAACTCGATGCTCCCGTCATTTCTGGACATTACCCCCATCATTCTGGTAGCTGGTCTCTATCTGATCATTATAGCACCCATTTACAACCTCTATTTCCATCCTCTACGGAAATTTCCCGGTCCCAAGTTGTACGCAGCCTCCAAACTGCCCTGGGGGTATCATTATCGCAAGGGTCTATGGCATGATAAAGTCCTGCAGCTCCACAAAACATATGGTCACATAGTCCGCGTTGCTCCCGATGAATTGTCCTATGACATCCCCGAGGCATGGGAAGAGATTTACAGCAGTGGGAGTGGTAGAATTGAAAATCACCGGCCGGAATGGTTCGTGTCTTCGAAGCTGAACTTCATCATTGGAGCGAACGAGAGTGATCAGAAGAGAATGAAGAGTGTCATGGCTCCTGGATTCTCTCATGCCGCTTTGATGGAGCAAGAACCCACCATTAAGAAACATTTGGATCTCTTCATCCGTCAGATCCGACAAGCCACAAACGACGGTCAGAAACCCGCCAATCTGATCAGATGGGTGAATTACCTCACCTTTGATATCATCGGCGACCTACTCTTCGGACAGGACTTTGGTTGCGTGGCGGGGGACGCCGAAATGCGGGCCTGGCAAGATGTGCTCATTGGCAATTTGCAACTCATCCACGTTGTGGCTGTGTGTAAGCGCATTTGGGTTTTCTGGCTGGCTCTTCCGCCTGCACAGGTGTGGACTCTCTTGACCAAATTCAAGTATTTTGATGGGATTATTGAACATCGTGTGAGGAGTCGAGAAGTCACCAGCGAGGAGGCGCCCAAGAGAACTGATATCCTGGAGTTGATGCGTAAGGGAAGGAATTCTGCCGTTAGTCCCACCATTCACTGCGGAACTCGCCAATACCTTACTGACAGTCGTTGCAGTACATGACTCGAAAAGAAATCCTCGCCAACACGAACCTCCTCACTTTTGCAGGATCTGAAAGTTCCGCCAACGCCACAGCATCTCTTGTATATCGCATTGCGAACAACGCCACTCTCCGGGAAAGAATACTTCAAGAACTCCACGACAATTTCCAGAATGAAGACGAAATCAGCAGTGGGAAAGCAATGTCGCTTCCCTTTCTCAACGCCGTCATTCAGGAGGGTCTTCGTCTACATCCCGTTACTCCTAATGCTTTGTGGCGTATTACGCCAAGTGGTGGGAATAAAGTGTTTGGGGATTGGATTCCTGGTAATGTATGTTAATCATCATCCCTTCCCACCTTTGTTCATCATGCATCATCATCTTTTCCGCTCCGTTGACGCTGACGTTTGAAATTCTCTAGACGGTCCTCAGCATCCATCATCGCGCCATGTATCGCGCCGAACACAACTTCCACCGAGCCGAGGAATTCATCCCGGAGCGCTGGATGCCGCACAGCGAAGCTTATCCCGACTTCGCAAAGGATCGCCGGGATGCCTTTCATCCCTTTTCGCTGGGCGCGAGAATGTGTCCGGCTCGAAAGTACGTCTCCCTCTCCCTCTCCCCCTCTCTCTCTCTTCTTTTCGAGCCGTTGCGTGTTTTGTGAAACTCTTGCTAACTATTATGGTGCGTGCGTGTATAGCCTTGGATACGCGGAAATGAGTGTTATTATCGCACGCTTATTGTGGGCTTTTGATATTACTATTGCGGAGGAGAGTAAGGATTGGTTGGAGGGTTTGCGGGCTTGGGTTTTGTGGGATAAGAAGCCTTTTTGGCTCTTTCTTAAACCTAGGATGCAGTGAACGTATCGGCAAGGGGGTGCTGTTCAAATCATCAGGTAATGCTGTTGGATTGTATTCCAAGTCGAGTCGAGGAGGGGGAGTGGGGAGTTGGAGTAGTGGATGGATTTTGAGAGAGTACTTCAACATTTTTTATCTACTATGCGGTATTTCCTAGACATCCATTTCTCTAAAAGCTTTGCTTTTGTAAGGTAGTCCAAGGTTGGTCCTGTCACCCCACCCCTTATTCTAACCCTAGCGGAGCAAAAGTCTTGGCCAGCCAAGATATACATATTATTGAACCTTCTAAACAGTCAATTCCCTCGGCCTCTTAACCGTCTCATCAATTTCGATTTCTTCACCCTTGCTCCGATCATCATCATCATCACCTTCCGTCTTCTTAATATTCTTCCACTCCATAAAGCAAGCCGCAACAAAGCCAGCAGCCGCCAATCCCGCCGCCAAATAAAAAGTAGCAGTAACGGCATCACTATAAGCCTTTGCCACCTCTTTACTAGATTTTTCCGGCAACAGCGCAGCGAGACCTGTTGCGCCCGTCTGTAAGATTGCAGAGGCATGAATCTCTGGTCGGGATTTGTTCACAAAGGCTACCAGTTGGTTCTCGAAGATTTTTTGTGACACGGCGATTCCCAAGGCACCACCTAGCATTTCTGCACACATTATTAGGCCGATTCCGCTGGCGACGTCCTGTTGCAGCGGGATCATTTCAGTAAAACTACCTCAAGCTTGACATGGGGGGGGGGAATGTACTTACTGCTTCCGGGAGAACGGCTTGCACGGCGATGAAAGGTTGATGGAATCCGCAGCCAATACCAATCCCAAGTAAAACCTGATATCCAATATACTCACCAGGTCCCGAGTCCGGCTCCAAAGTCGTCAACAAGCCAGTCCCACAGGCCGCGAGGATCGGGGCGGCAAGTGCAAAGGGGTTGTAGTAACCGGTTTTAGAGACCAGTCCGGCGGAGAGGAGTGACGAGACAATCATCGATATGAGGAGTGCGATGCTCAATACGCCTGAGTGGGTAGGTGAAGCTCCTTGGACTCCTTGGAACCAGAGGGGAAGATAATAGATTGCGGAGTAGTAGGATGCGCCTAAGAGGGCGATGAGCTGGTGTGAAGAAATATTGTCAGTTTCCTTTCCCGTGGAACATAACTGCAGGAATGTGGACTCACTGCACCGCTGGAAGCTACCGTCCGCTGTCTCGCAATCCGCACATTAAGCGTCGCATGCTGACCCATCATCCACTCGACCGGTGCGAAAATCATAAGCAGCACAGCCGAGGAGACAAAGAGCGCCACCACCCGCGGACTATGCCAGGAGAATTGCGCACCACCCCATTGCAAAGCAATCTGAAAACAAACCACCGCAAACAAGAACGCAAGATTCCCCAGCGGATCATATCGAAGCACTCGTTGCAATCTCGATCCCCCGCATAACAGACCAGATGATGATGGACTCTGTTGTCTTCTTCGCGGACGGTAGAGGAATAAGAACAGCGCAAGCAATGTCCCAATAATAGGAAGATTGATGTAGA
This sequence comes from Ramularia collo-cygni, assembly GCF_900074925.1. NCBI lineage: Eukaryota > Fungi > Ascomycota > Dothideomycetes > Mycosphaerellales > Mycosphaerellaceae > Ramularia > Ramularia collo-cygni. The sequence goes on along the minus strand of NW_019716268.1, from coordinate 372,284 downwards.
AGCACCATCGCCATGATAATCGATCGGTAATGACTCCTCCAAGAAGAGGACCCGCCACGCTTCCAACGGCCGTCATACTGCCGACAATACTAGTATAAACAGGCCGCAACCTCAACGGTGCGGAATGCGCAATAATGATCAGCGCACCAGTAACAAGCCCAGCAGCTCCAACTCCAGCCAAAGCACGACCGAAAATCATCACGACGGAGCTGGACGCCGTGCCGCAGACCGTGGAGCCCGTGATGAAAATACACAATGAACCGGTGTAAATCTTCTTGTCCGAGTGTATTGCGTACAATTTTCCGAATAGGAGCTGCATACCACCTAGGGTGAGCAGGTATGCGGAACCGTACCATGCCACGTCCGCTATGGAATGGAAGTCATCTGTGATGCGTGGTATGGCTGTTGCGACGATTGTGTCGTCGAGGGATACGACGAAGGCTGTTAGGGATAGGAGGAGTAGGGTGATGATTAATCGCCAGCCGGTAATGTTCGATGAGGGTTCTGGGATTTGGGGAGTTGGATCGTCGTTGTCGTTGTGTCTGTCTTCCCTTTCAACGCTATTGTTTGCCGCTGGATTCTCGGGGGAGGTATCATTGTTCCTGGTATCGCTTCGTTGTGCTCCATCTCTGGCGTCGAAACTCGATTCCGGCGATCTCATTGTCGATTTTCCTTCCCTTCCCTTCCCTTCCCTTCCCTTCCCTTTTTTGACCGGGACTGGCCAAAGTAGGTGATTCTTCCAGACTGAGGTAACTCGGGCGGTATCAATGTTGAACGGAATGTGGATTGTGAAAGCGACACTAATTTTCAGCCAGTCGTGAAGATCAACATCATTCAATTGATAGAACTACAGGAACTAGTTACATTGAATCTGTTTCAATTCCACTTTGAGCTCCAACTCGACCGAAACGAAGGAATCCTTGATTGAATAATTTAGACTTGTTACAAAAAGCGTCACAGTAGTCCTTCCTAACCCCCACATCATCACAAGACATGGAGGGTTTAGGGATCGTGTGACGTCGTTTCATGATCKGCATGTAGGTAGGTGCATGCATGCATATGAAGAGATAGCCTAGCTCTGAATCAGCTACATACATACATGCTTTGCATTTAAAGAGTCATTGACACACCGACCTTGTAAGGTTTTCCCCCGAAACAACAACCACAGAAGCAATTGAGTTTAAGTTTTCTTTCCTCATCGACGATGCTTTCTACTCTTCGAGAAACCTAGCAGTCTGAGTCGTGAGAGCGTCAGTCACCCCACTAACTGTGCCCGCAGTATTGATAGTCTATGCGTGTGTGTGTGTTTGTTCGAAATACGTCATGTTGGGTTCATTTCTTTCCTTCCATGTCGATTGTTTATTCACAGAAGATGTCCATTTTTTTTTCTTTCAATCCCTCCTCCTCGGTTCCAAGAAACCGGTAGCAGTGTTTGAAACTCATCGATTTTCCCTTTCCCTATCCTATCTACGAGGTTGAACTTTTTTTTCTTCGCAAACTATGGCAGTCAACAACAACAACAACAACAACAACAACAATGATACTGCAACATATTGCAGAGGTCCAATGCCTTCGCTATCGAGCGTTTATAAGCAAATGTGGCCTTCGAAGCCGGGTTTTACGGAGAAGGATGTGCCGGATTTGCAGGGCAAAGTAYGCATCAAGATCATCTTCTTCTTCTTCTTCTTCTTCTTCTTGTGTTCTCCGCGGRTTTGTATTGTGTTGTTGCTTTGCTGATCGTTTGTGCAGGTCTACATTGTCACAGGCGGAAGTAGTGGAGTAGGAAAAGAAGTAGTTCGCATACTCCATTCCAAGAATGCCACCGTGTAAGTCTTTCCCTCTCTTCATAGTCACGCAATCGATCTTGGAGGCAGACTCTCATTAATCACCCATTTATGTATAGCTACATCGGTGCGCGATCCGAGGAACGCGCTGCACAAGCCATCAAAGAGATACAAAAAACCAGCTCTCCAACTTCCCAAGGCACCCTCCATTTCCTCCCCATGGACTTTGCCGATTTAACCACCCTCCCCGCCGCAGTGAAGCACTTCCTCAGTCGAGAAAAGAAATTACATGTCCTCTTCAACAACGCCGCCATCCAATCCGCCAGCAACTCCCTCAAAACAACCCAAGGATACGAAATCCATTTCGGCGTAAACGTCCTCGCTCCATTCCTCCTCACCAATCTCCTAACCCCGACCCTCCAATCCACAGCCCAATCAAACCCCTCCTCCTCCTCCGAGGAGGATAACGATGTCCGCGTCGTATGGACCTGCTCCCTCTCAGTAGAACTCCTCGGTGAAGCCCACACTGKAATCTCCAAATCCTACCTCTCCTACTACCCCACAATCTCCCCCTTACAAAGATACGGCATCTCCAAAGCAGCCTCCTACCTGCACGCCACAGAATTCGCCCGCCTCAACCCTTCGATAACAAGTATCCCCGTGAACCCGGGCCACTTGGCATCAAACCTCTATCGCGAACAACCGAAATTCCTACAAGCGGTGTTGAATCGCACAATCTTGTATCCTGCCATCTATGGCGCTTACACGGAACTCGCGGCGGGCGTGGATTGTAGAGTTAAGAGGGAGGATAGTGGACGCTGGATGATTCCTTGGGGGAAATGGGGGGTTATTAGGGAGGATTTGGGGGTTGCTGGGAGGGCGAGGGGGGATCAGGGGGGAAATGGACATGCGGGGGAATTTTGGGAGTGGTGTTTGGAGCTGGTCGCTGCGTATTTGTGAAAAGCTCATGCTCATCTCTCTCTCAAATTTATGTAAGGGATTTCTTCTTCTCGCGGCTGATTTGCTTCAAGAGCTGTGTTGAAATGGGGAGGGGGGTTCTTCTTCTTTTTTTCGTCGGGATGGGCTTTCTTTGATTTTTTTGTCCCTATTACCTATGACCTAAGGCCGGCGCTCTATAGACAGCTATGATAACCTACGGAAAGTTCAAATACTAAGGTGAAAAGCTAGATACGAAAGGAAGTAACGGAACAAATAGAATGCGACTCGTGATATTTATAGGCCGCTAGGATAAACGAAGGTATTTTCGCATTTTTTTTTCGAAAACTGTTGCGAGTTGTGTTATTTGGCCTCTTGGAGCTCTCTGATAGCTTCTCTCTTCTTTTCAAACGACAACAAACACTTCGAACCTATGTGCCGCGATATATTGCAGCAGAAGCCTAACCCTAACCCTAACCCTATTCAGGATGTGAATATGGTCCATCCAGAGACCTGATCGATGAACGAGAGAGGGCACCATTGCTCAATCCACGTCGTACATGTTTCGATATCTGTTGCAATCAAGAGAAATTCCCACTCCTTACCACTTTTCTAGCTCCATATTCCAACCCCTAACTCCTACTCTTCTCCCCCGGCTAGGTATAAGTCACTCCTCTCCTCTCTCTAGACCTAATCGCACTAGCTCCATAACTTAACCTACAACAAACCAGCGTATCTACTACCCGTTAGGAGACATTCATAGCCGCCTAGCTTAAAGATACTAGCGCTATAGCCAAAGAATACCATAACGGGGAATTAAAGTACTAGGGAAGAAAATAGGCGAGAATTCCCAGTAAAAGACTCGAGAACATTCACTTCAGAGGATTCACTCACTTGATTTATATTACGGAAGCTTCTTGCAATCAGGCTGGTGGATGTGTACATATAGGGGTTGTCATTTACTTGTAGATAAGTAAGCAATCGAGACAATTTCATGGAAAGTCTGGATTTTTGGATATAAGTGCTAATAGGGATACCTCGAATCTCAAAATCCATCCGAGCGAAGAAGAGTAGCAGACATACGAAGAAACATGTTTTTCTCACGACAATTCAAGGGGACAGATATTCATTAAAACCCGCCGTATCGATTACAGTGATCTAGAACKCTAGAGCTAGCATACCATCATACAGAAGGCCATTCAACCTACATCGAAGTGAAAAGCTACACATTCAGTATCCACGCAACATCGACAACCATTACGCAAAGAGCGAGAGAGTTGTCCATTCATTCACTCAACAAACTTCCACCAAATCGCATCAAGTAGAAATTTCCACGGATTTCGTTCCGCGGAAATACACTCCGGGATATAGGAATACCAATCATTCGTTTCATTCGGTTCCATACCATTCWTAACCTTGGTAGATTCGTAGTACGTGGGATAGAAACCGCTATACTGCCAATCAAGGATGCCTGTAACCCGACACTCACCATTTTTCACTTCCACCGTGATGTTGTCTGGCCTTAAATCATTGTGGCTGAGTWCAACATCAGGCGAAAGAGGTGGGGAGAGTCTGCGGAGAGCGTTAATGGAGATTGAGCTTCCGAAATGAGGGTTTGAGAATTGCCAGTCGTCGAATTGTTGGACTGTCCAGATGGGTTCTTTGGTGGAACGAACGTGCCTGCGGAGGTCTTTGCAGCCTTCGCCCGCTATACCTCCTAGTGGTAGTGGAGTTTCTTGTTCAGAGGGACGAAATGAGCGCAGAGACTTGAAGATGTCGTTCAACTGTTCCCGGACAGAGCACTTTAGTAAGTGGTCAAGAGTTGGCCAAWCAACCGCGAGCGTCGTCCCGGGCATGAGAGACATGAACAGGAGGGAATATCGGTCCCCGAATGCCACAAGACCGAGTGGTCTAGGAGCCGGGATGTCTGGCAAATTCTTCTCCAAATATTGAAGGGTCGTGTACTCGGTGGTATCATCCATATCGCGAATGATTTTCAGGCAGATATCTGAACCAATGGAAAGCACAATCTTGTGGCAACCTATTCGTGGCTTCCAAATAACCGTGCTGCGTCTGATGAGAGCGTGTAAATCATCCGCTAGATGCAGATTGGAAGAGTCACTGTGGAGGATGTTCTGGACGGATTCCGCCAAAGGGAAGACGATATTTGCTGCAGTAATGCCTACCAGCTTATTACGGACGTCGTCTGGAGGAAACTCGAATTCCTGCTCTTCGCGCTTAATAAGTTTAGAGGGCAGGCCTTCAGCCTGTTGGTTGTCTTTACTCTATTAGTCTACAGGTTCAAGAAATGCCCACGAGCATGTCTACTCCACGAACCTTGGCTCTTCCGATCAGCTAATCGTGAGGAATAGTTTCGCGGCAGCTTGGAGCTCAAGTCTATCTCTGGATCCGCATCCATGKCCTTTTGCAGCTTCTTCATTACTATCCGATTGAAATGCGCGGCTTCAGACTCGGTCGGTTGGACAGCAGTACCGCCACTCTCGGAGGCGGACGCGGAGGCTTGCCTCGCAGATAACGTCGCCATGTTCATAATCTGCCCAGGCTCTGTTGTTCAATTAGAGGAGGAATCGTCATCGCCATCTGCCACGAGAGAGGAAGAAGCTCATATAAGGTAAATATATAGATGGCCAGCGGGCGGGAGAGCGGCACCGACCCTAGTTCTAGCCGACTTGGCGGAGGTGAATGGATCATTAGAACTTCATCCTACGGCCCATGGTCGTGTTGTCGCATCAGAGCAGATCTCCGAACACCTCATCCCAACGCTTTATTACCACAAATAGGGGAACTCTTCGAAAATCCTCAGTACATACATACACCAATTACCTACCAAGGAAGATAGTTGCGAAGATTGAGATTGCCACCCCTGGCTCTTGCCTTGTTGGTTTGGTACTGGTAGGTAGTTTTACTCCGATGCGGCAATACGTTGTACATTGTCTATTTGCATCGAAATGCAACGCAACTTCTATACAATTTCGAGTTTAGCACGAATGTAACGAAGACGAGCATAGTAAGAACAACACTCCATTCCCCAGTCACTCCACTCTGACATTTCAAAGAGGTGCAACAAATGAAGGCTCCCTCCTAAAAAAGGCTCTCGACGCTTCCACAACACCTTATCCTCAGTGTCTCACAGCTCCATCTGCAGTTCTTCATGATACCATTCAACGTATTCATTCCACAGAATYCCAGCTGCCGTATCGGAAAGRATCCCTGCGTCTAAAAGTTCGAAATGTCAGCGCGCTTACTCTCTTTCTTGCGCGGATAGACTTACGACGCGCAACCGCAATCTCGAACGTGACGAGGTAATACTCGGTTTCAATCTTGAGGCGACCGCTGTCGGGAACACGAATCACATCCTCCAGACGACTTCCATAGTCGCCCACGAAAACATCCTCATGGCGGGGCGCATCGGTCCAATCGAAGATTATCTTGTCATCGCCGCAATACCTGTATGTCACCACCAGTGCATCAGGTCGTGCGATACGCAGCAATCGGCTGCTGGGATGTCCCGTGCTTGAAGTCGGTAAATCATCATCCGTGCTTGAAGGAGATGCAGCTGGTATTTCAGCATCACAGGCCAGGTCCATGACAGCAGTCATGTATTCGTCCTCTTGTTGCCCATCTGGAGTTTCGGAAGAGCTTGCACTTTCAAAGCGAGACTGAGCTTCGCCATGTCGCAAGATCCTAATCGAAGTTGGAGTTTCTGGTTCAGCAAGTGTTCTTTCTCTGCCTGTTGTTTGTAGTACCCTCCTTCGGACTTCGAGAAGCTCGTCCCTCGAGAATCTAACCCCCCCTCGACCACCTGAATGGTAATCTTGGCGCATCTGATCTGCAGGGAAGGAAGACGCGGAAATTTGGTCTGTAGAAGTGCCGCCGGGTCCATACAGATACCTTAGCCTTGAGATGGGCATATCCGATTGAGGCTGCAGGATGCCGTTAACCCTGGGCTCTTCTGGATTGCTGGATCCACCACACATCAACGTTGGCGTTGGGATGGACATGTCCGATGTGGGGCTTCCATCTTCAGGTCCTGCATTCACGAGACCTTGGCCCGGTAAAGGCGGTGATTGCATCGAATTCGAAACCTATTCGTTCGTCAGAGAAGGGAGGATGACGGGCTGACGTAACCTTGGAATTCTGGATTGCAAGGAGGCGACACCATCCTCCGAAGTCCGTAATGGTTGCAATCCTCGCTGCATCGCGAGTCGTTGGACCCTTCCTATTGTTTGAGGACCTGTGGTGGGAGAGTAAAGTACTCCAGTTGGTAGAGACGATGATCGAGGCGGACGGGTAGGTGTATTGAATAACGGATTGACCTGTAGGGTTCTCATGGCAGAAGGGACCGCAAATTCATCAGATTTTGGATTGAATCTGCCTTGAGAGAGCAGTCGCGGGGAGTCTATTGCGTCCACACGGTCGGAAAGCTCGTGAAGCTCCGCTCGAAGTTTTGCGAATTCTTGAGAGTTGCGTGAGGTAAGTCGTGATAATTGCATCAACTGCCACTGCTTTTGATGGGGGCTTTCGCGAGCTGATCGAGGGGTATCAGCATAGGACCGGAGGCTGTCGGCGGGAGATCGAGGACTGCTGTCGTTACTCCGAGGAGTACCTCCATTAGTTGTTTGAGAGTACACCGAAGATGGAGAATCCATGGTGTCGTATCTCGTCATTTCTCAAAAGCCTCGGGAGCGACCACAACCACCACGACCAAGCTTGTGACTATCAATGCGGCTGCAACGGCCGAGACGACGATGATGGTGCCTCGCGACGCTGGAAACTTTCCGCGGATAACGTAGTGTTGGCTTTCGAAATAACGATGGAAGCCGAGCAGCAGAATGAGGATCGCTGGCAATTCYTAGCAAGCATTCAGAATTTCATTAAGAAGAACGTRCAGATTCCAAGAAAGGTAGCACCGAGTGGCTTGCCGACTGAACGTAGTCTACTCCCTGCAACAACGGGTGTACTTTGATCGGAATCGGGATGCGACGCAATGGATGTGTTGAGGCGGAAGAGTTGCGTTACAGCAATACCAATAGAGGCGAACGATAGCGAGCTAATGTCGTGTGAGTTGGTGTGAATAGTCAGGATGCAAAGGTGAAGATGGCATCATCGTCACCCGTGGAGGAGGAAGGACTTACGTTCGGAGCCAGGCAAGAAAGGTTCTCTCTAGGTAGGGGAGGAGAGTCAGTTGCGATTACCAACAGCACAGGCGCGACGAAAGTATGTTTGAAGAAGAAGACGAAACCCACCAAGCGCGAGATGGTCTCTGGCGACGGATCCCTTATTTTCCAATTCGACAGTCCCATACTTCTCAATCAAACCTTTGAACCAGCCATTACTGTCATGACCGTTGCGTTCAGTGGCGGGAGGAGAGTCATGCTGATTTCGGCCTGGACGCCTGCCATTGCGATTATTGCTGGTCCTGAGACTGGACTTGACTTTTCGCGGCCGGGAAGGGCGTTCTTGCGGCACTTCCTGGTCGCGCTGATGAGTATCCGCCTCGTCAACGGGCACGGCGCCGTAGTTTGCCTGGTGCGAGGTGCTTCGGCGTCGCACAATCGCGGTTTGCTCATCTGCGCTGCTCTCTCCGGCTTCGTGATCCGCTCCCCGACCACGCCCGTTGGCGAGACCACGGCGCGGGCTGCCACTGGACGAATTGCGCGAAATCGCCTTATTTACGTCCATGACTAATGCGCGCGCCTCGTCGCTGTTGGTATTGTCGCTGCTGCTGTCCTCCGAAGAAGCAGTCGTCGGTGTTTCCGTCTGCGCGTGGGTGAGGAAGCTCACCGACCGCCGCTGCTGCTGTTTCTGCTCCCTCTTCCCGCCAGCGCCCGGAAGGATGCCGTAGGTGGATGGATTCCGCCGACGTCCTGTTACGTCTGTATCCCTTACTGGCTGTTCAGCGGGAAAGAACGAGTCAGATGGAACAGCTGGACATGACAGTGGAACCGGGGTGTCCTTTGCGGGATGGAATCGACTTGGTCGCGGGGTGATGTCGTTCGCCGAGTCGAAGTCCCGCAGACTAGACTGTTCCTGTTCCGACGATGTCTCCGAAGCCGTGGAATTGGAGACTGGTGAGCAAGGTCTGGCGATAATTATTCGATGAGTTTGGAAGAGCAGGACACCTATCTTGACGGAGCGACATACAGAGGTGCCATGGTGCTATGCAAGCTTTACGGGTCGACCTCCCCGGCGGCTCTGTTGCGTCACCTGTTCGCCGAGAATGCAAGGTTGGGGAGTATCAAAGTGAAAGGATATCGCGGTGCAATCTTCACATTATCGACGGGGTGCAGCAATGGCGATTGCGTGATGTACGGCTGATCCTACCAAGTGGAGCTGAACCTGCTCGCTTGGAGATGGTATGCTGCATGTCGGGCAGATCATCGACCCGGCACGGTGGTAGGCCCGATTGATGCTGGAGACCTTGTTGAAAGCTGGTGACGGGATTGGGAACGCAATGCGAACTCCTACGTACATCCATGTCGCCGAGTTTCACTGTTTCCTTAGGGTTAGGGTTGGATCAACAGATTGGGGTGGATATCTTGTGATCGACGTAAGTTAGCACATCACCTCCACCACCACATCAAGTCTCATCTTCGTGAACGCTTATCGAAGACCGATCGTTGGGCGGGGACTCCAGGTTGTTATAGACCATCGAGACGATCGGGGACAAACGAAACCAACCCATTTGCCCTGATCATGTTCTTCTGCCCCGATCTGCCGTTCTGAGACAAGCACTGCAGGGCATCGGGGAAGTTGATTCCGCGGAGCTACCTACGAAACATGTTCACTTCGAAAGATTGCCGGACCGGACCCTTTGCAGCTTCTTTTCGAGGAATCGATCATCCATCTATGATTCACAATGATCGTTGGGCATCATTAGTGACTGTTGACAGGAACAGAGGTCAGGAGAATTGATTCTGATGCATGTTTGGAAGAACAAGCTCGTAGCTTGAAACCAAGTTTGATCAAATATCTACAAGAACCCATATCATCATCATGCCGAATCTTGGGCACATTAATCCATCATAAAGTGTATAGTCTAGTTGGTAATGCCGGTAGCGCTACCCCTCTTGTAACCTGGGAACATTCTCAACTGCGACTCATCAATAGCGTTAAGCTGAGGGCATCCGAGCTGAGGAATCACAGATCCCAAGAGGTTCTGAATACCATTGACCACAGGCTGGATCTGATCACCCTTGAGCTGAGCGACGGTCTGGAAACCGAAGCATCCCAAGTTGTTGCCCTTGAGGAGGTCGGCGCCGTTGAACACGCCATTTGTCAAACTTGTGATGTTCACTCCAGCAAAGTTGTTGGTCTTGCCGTCGAGGTTACTATGTTCTTGTTAGCTGATGTTTTTGATATGGGAATTACATTTAAACTCACCCGCCGACATCGAGGAACTTGGGGTGAAGTCCAGCAGCCACAACAGTGTCCGCAAGGAAGTATGGGATGGTGTAGGGAGCAGTGGTAGAGCGTCTCCACCAGTTGTCCGGGATGCGCTCATATCCTTGACGCGCCTTGTAGTGGCCGTTGCGTCCCTCAATACCGAACCAGCTCTTGATGGTGTCATAAGACAAAACACCAATTGGGTCAGACTCGGAGTGGTTTGCCATGAATCGGTAGATGAAGGTGAAAGCCGCGGACTGGACGAGAAGACCTGGGAAGGGTGCGTTGAAGAAGTACGGGTTGTTGGCAACCGACCTGTCGAAACGGTTCGATCGGTGCTGGGTCAAGCTGTCCAGAGTGACGACACCAGCGGGGGAAACATCAATCAACTTCTGGAAGGCTGCAGCATCCGTCATGTAGTTGTTTCCGGACTCGTACAAGTCAGGTCGGGTTGGAGAGACATCGTTCTCGTACTTGTTGTGAGAGCCGATGAGACCAGTTCCAGCGGAAGCAAGTGGGCCACCGACACCTGGAGGTGGGGTTCCGCCCATGGACCAGGAAACGAGATCGCCGTCAAGAAGTCCTCCCAGAATGGCCAGGAAGGCGGAAAGGTCAGCTCCCATACCCACGACCTGCTCGGTGACGTCGATGTACTGCTGGACGGTCGCATAGCCATTGTGTGGGAGGAAGTTGTGGTTGGCGAAGGCGTTCTAAATGATAGCAACCAAATTAGTAAGGCTTCTTGACAGAGGTTGACATGTTGGAAGAACATACCAAACCAGGGCAGACTCCACGAAGATCGTTTGGGCCTGGAGGAACGAACTCGTGTCCGCTTCCCTCGCTAACATCGATATACTGCGCCTCGCTGTTGAAAGTAGGAACGGCTTCGAAGAGGGCAGTCGCGGCATCGGCTCCGGTCTGACGCTTGCTCGCCATGAGCTCATTTGCACGAGCAGCAAGCTTTGGGTTGTTCTGGAGCTCCTGCAGCATCTGTAGAGAGTCAGCAACAATCTCAAGGACCATCATTCCTCAACTCACCTGCGCTGGGAAGGCGGCTGCCAGGGGCAACGCGCCCAGGWGGGCTTGCGTCGTGGAGAACTTCATGGTAGGCCTGTGGAGTGGTTTGAGGGTGAGTGCCGCGTGAGTTGCTGKGTGCGTACGTTGTAAAGATAGGGCTGATGGAAACGTTTATATATGTGAGGTTTACAGGTACCTCCGCCAACACCTTCCCTCCCACACGAGTTCGAGGATCAGCTTCAACATTCGTCCGGGGGCAAGTCCTTGACGACAAGCGGCATCATGGCTTCGCAACTCTCGATAGCGCCTTACGCACAGGTGCAGACTTGTATACGGGCAAGCCAGTTAAACCAGTGCACGTACTGTACATGCTTCACACCCCGAGGCTAGTCTTGCAAGTTCCTCCTGTTCCGCGCAAGAGTAGATGTCTGGTCCGTCCAAAGACTCACAGCCAATCGACATCATCATAGCGGCGGAGTATGGCGGACATGGCCGACCTAACCGCCTTCAATCGAAGATGGGGTCATAGTTCTCCAATCACAGGCGTTGCATTTGTTCGGACCTTGAGATGGTGGAATCCTTCGATTTCCTTCCGCGTTGTAGATCGCATTGATATCTTACTTGATCAGGAAGAAAGTGGCTCCTTGACAGCGATCGACACAACTCAAATTTTCCTCGGAGCGAAGCGGGGTTCAAGTTCCTCGGCCGCATCTTGCAAGGGCACGCGATCCCTCGTATCTCGTGCGATTCCACGATGGCTGAGTTCGGTAAATGCTCTTGTTTGGGCAGGTGATCGGGTCGCATGTGGCATTTCTCTCGTTTTTCTATCGTAGTCATGACGGGTACGAGCTGTGAACAATACCTCGGGGGACCCTGGCTCGCCGCGAAAAGCTCACTTGTCTCGACGAGGAGTCTATGGGCAGATTCCCCGAGCAAGTCCTGTGAAGTATGCTTGCAAGCGTTCTTCATTTGCATGAGCAGCAGCAGCAAAGCCGGCTATCGTGGCAATTGGAACACAAGGCGTGCACGAGGCTGTGACGCGCGCRTCTGTGCCTCAGCCGGTGAGCACACCGGGCTGAATTGTAAACTCTGCTTCTTGCAGTTACCGGAGATGGCAGAAGATCGTCAGCAGTCCAAGAAGTCGACTACAGCTCGCTGCTCATGCTCCTGTCTCCTCTGTCTGGATAGGGAAGATCATGGCACGCCTTGTTTGCATCTCCCGTGGCAAATCGTGGCATTCTCCGAGACCAGTGTTGATATTGAGGCAGTGTGTAGAGCAAAACATGCGCTATGCATGCCGTCTCTTCTTGCCATGAAAAAACGCCACCGGCATGGCACATCCCAGTAGTGTGGTCTCAGTGAATGGCATGGCGCTGGGAAGCTTTCGACTGAGCACAGCTTATTGGCGCCCTTGTGGAGGTTAATTCCAGGGCGAAGTCGTGTTGCCTCCAAGGAGTATACCCGCAGACCTCTCCAGAGAAGCAATTGAAACACGTGCAACGACGGCAGCAATGGACGTTGGCATTGCCTCGATCATATCAGGAATGGTCTCGCGTCATAGACCAAGAATTGAAGTCCGAATGCCATTCTAGGCGGCAAACTAGATGCTTGAGGTCATCAGATTCTTGTGAGACATGGTCTTGGAGGCAATGTCTGTGATGCGATGCCACCTAAGTAGGGAGTAGGGAGCAGATGCCATCACACCTCCGCTGCCAACTTTCGTGGATCGGCCGCCGTCATGCGAAGCGTCACACTTGTCTTCATGAACGAAACGGGCATTTCGAAATGGAGGAGACGCTGGCCTACACCGGATCCGGAGGCTTGTCGCTGCCGCTTCTGGTGGACACGGCGGTGGATGAAGTTGGGAGAAAGCGGGGGTAGCAACATCATGCGCCGGAGAGCAAGCAATGCAAGAGGAGGTCGTTGCGCCTGATATGAGCGGCATGAAGACCGCTCTCTCGGAGAAATGTGAATACCGCGTGCATATCACGGCCGTAAAGGCACAAGAAGCGTATGGGGCCCACTGGCGGTTCTACGCCTGTACGAGCAAAGAGACCGAACACATCAGTGCAGTGCTGATTTGCATGACGTCAGCCAAGAAATAACTACGCGGGTGCCCTGTTCAAATCATCACGTCCTTTCTTTTTGGAAAGCGCGTGATGCGTTATTTCGAACTCTCCGCTTCGACCTCTCCTTCCGCCATCATCCGCCGACAACATATTGATGTTCTTCGCCATGTCCTTGAGCGTTTCAGTCATTTACGCATCGTGAGATCATACTCGAGGAAGAGTGGAGCACCAGACGCCAGCACTGTTTTCACATGTTCAGCCATCCCTCTCTGAACTTGGCCGAGAGAATCTGCGGGCCAGAGGTTGTATGTTGGCACATTATTATTGACTGATAACTCGAAGACACTCCTTCCACTGCTTACCTAGGTACTATCCGTTCGAACCCCGTCTTGTTTTACAGCCAATTACGTCTAGAGTGGCCATACCACGCTTGACGGCCCTTCAAGTACAGCCTCGCGATACATTTCCTGCACACGTTCGTCTTGACTGCGCCTGCTTGTCACCTGAATCGGCGACTTTGTTTGACATGGCCCTGTATTTTAGGAAATTCAATCGGCTCGGTCGACATGCTGTACAAGCGTTTCTTGGCCTACAATTCCTACAGTCTTTCGACGCCATCAAGACGGACATCAACTAAAAGATTGGTGGAAGTTGTCATCGAGTCTTTAATCATGTCATAGCTAACACCCCTGGACAACTGACTCCACGAGCGCACAGCTATTCGACCCCGTGGCTCATCAAGACTGAAGTTTCGAGCAGATGTTTTCACTCCGGTCGAAGCGCTCCGTACATGAGTTCAGCTTGCACCTGGCCACACTTGCAACTCATTGCCTCACGGCGGCCTTCAAACACGAACCCGGCCTTCTCCAAGCACCTGGCAGACCCCGTGTTCCCCTCGTTGCAACTTCCATTCAGCCTGATTAGGATGCCGAAAGCCTTCCAAGTCCACTGTACAAATGCTGGGACTACCTTTCCCATGATCTAGTGATGAAGAAACAAATGTCAGCAATGTCCCAGAAATAAGGGTAGAGCAGACGGTCTCGATCTCTAGCCCATTTTCTTCAGCAGACGCAATCATTTTCACCCGCAAAAAAATCCTGTGAGCATGACATATCCTCCTTGAGAAGACTCTAGGAATGCAACACAGCGCGAGGATTGGAGATTTGCGCTCTGGTCGCCAGTTAACATTGAGTTTACTCACACCTTTTCCCCAGTGGTCCTCAGAGAGCCAATACCCAATCTCGCCAGTGCGAAAGTAGATGTCTACACACACTCGAAATCAGCAGCCAGCCGGCAAGATGCCATGTCGACGTGACGTACCTGAGCCAAAGTCGATGCCTATACCCCCAACGCATTCGTCCTCGACGGTAATGGCATAATGAGCAGGGAGCAATGGTCCGTTCCCGCCAGCTGCCAAATACACTCCCGAACGCATCTGATTTTCGGGAGCAGAAACTCGCTCGATCCACATCTGAGCGTCGCTCTACGGAAAGGTCAACATCTGCCAGCCCGAATCTTGCGCTCTCACAACTGAGATCTACCTCGGTATATGGATGTGGGAAACGATCTCTCAAGTTCAACCAGACGTTTCTGCTACTCGCATGCCTGGAAAGCGATGCAATGTCGCCATGTCTCTAGACAACGCGTGTCAGGGATATGTGCAATCATCTCACACGTTTATATGGACAGTTGATGAACGTACGAGCGCCCTAACAGCAACACCATCGCTCAAATGTACAATGACACCGTCTTCTGGCTGCTCTTCTGGTGTCTCCATTCTTCACGGTGTGATGGCTCGCTTTCTTGACAGTGGGTGTGAGCAGACGAATGGAAAGGTCGCGTGTGAAAGGAGTCATTGTGGCTGAGCGCATCCTTCCGCGGAACCTCGGACTAGAGCACGTCGACATCTTGGATTCTTCCTCCGCAAGGCCGTCCGGAAGTGATCCGCAAATTGGATGAATTGACAATCCTGAAAGCTGACTGCCCTCTCGAAAGAAGACGACTGCAGTCAGCGCCGTGTTGACTACTTTGCAGCGGAGTTCACTCGCTTTCGGGACCAAAGTTCGGCTTTGCATGCACCTCCGATCCGTTGCGAAACCTTGCTGCGGCACAACAGTACAACGTTTGCGCAGAACAGACGTACACACAAAAAGACGATACTAACAAGGTCATGTCTAAGCACCGCTCGACGATCTGTTGCACCATGGCCGATCCGCAAGCGATTCAGCCTGCCCAGGGCTGTTATACACAGCAGACGCACATAATCAGCCAACTGACAACTTTTGTCGTTCTGAAACGAACGCTGCAGGTACATGCAGCCAGCACATATTAACCAAGAGCATCCATTCTCTTCGCGAGTTGTTCGGCATGTCGTGTAACGTTGACACATGTCCACGCCCCCTCGGTCGCCTGTACAGGAACCAACACTTTGTGCCACGGTTTCACGACTTTGACGCGAACGTGGCCAGCACGAGCCCATACAACCGGGTTGATCGATCATCACCTGTCACAGCCGGGATAGCGAGCAAAGATGTTACACCAACAGAACCCACAGAACAATGCCTTGTTTGAGCCTCTGATGATTGATGATGAATGGCACTGCGTTCGGCACCGATTGGGCAGCAGGTGGAATCCGCCGCCGACTGGGCAGCATGTGAAGGCCTCGGTGCTGTGTGCGCTCTCAACATTTCCCACTTTTCACAATCCACAATGGTCATCCACGTCTAGGCACACGACATCCTGCAGAAATCATTTCGCGGCCGCGGCCGCTGCCCTCCGTTCAGCCGTCCTTCCATTTTCGTACTCGCCTTACTTCGCATGCGGCGAGCTTACGTGCGATGGCAAAAGACAACCCGGTTGCGATTCCACTTAGCCATTGC
The DNA here is from genome assembly GCF_900074925.1 of Ramularia collo-cygni. Classification (NCBI taxonomy): domain Eukaryota; kingdom Fungi; phylum Ascomycota; class Dothideomycetes; order Mycosphaerellales; family Mycosphaerellaceae; genus Ramularia; species Ramularia collo-cygni. Next base: position 356,192 of record NW_019716268.1, on the reverse strand, counting down.
TACAACGCCAATTGGGGTCGGATGAGTGTGCAGAGTATGCAACCTCCCGAGTTTGCCTCGACCGTTGCGCTTCTTTCTCGCCGCATGCCGTACCCTTGTACCCTTGTTAAGTACACGCGCAAGGCTGAAATGTGGCGCCCGGCAACCTCGAGGCCGGAATTTCTCTGCGCGGATGTTGCCCACGGCAAGACGCACATGCAAAAAAGTCGCACCGGCTCATGGAACAGAAATCGCAAAGTCTGTCGCATCGCAGATAATATTTCAGGCGAATAAGCTCCTAACCGAGACTCGGCAACGGTCGATCGTCCGCGATTGGACCTGCCCAGCAAATCTTGTGCCTCGTGGCCCGAGGCCGCTAAAAGGAGAAATTTCTGATTACTGGTTGCATCTGCAGGAACGGCCAAATCGCCATGGCAGCTAACGAATCAAGAACGACGGATCGTTTCTTAGGGTACTCCCATCGCAGGGATAATCCCACCCGAAAACTCAGACCTCAGGAATTGCCGCCGTCAGCACCGACTCCTAAGAGGTCACTGACATATCAAATCGGACCCACTATTGTTGCAAAGCAGCGCTCAACCTGGCAACAGAGTTTGCGGGATGGTTAAAGAAGAGGGACTGCCGCGCACCCTCCCTTGGATCTGACTACCACGATCTCTTTTCATCCCTACGGACGCGCTGAACGCTTCACGATTCCTTTGCGGTCATCACTCTTTTACTGCTTAGTACACTGTCTCTACGAACGATTGGGATCTCCAGATAGTTGCTTTTATCGCTCTACCTGCAGGACAGTCAACTTTTACATCCACCCAAACGACTTCAACCGCAGCCATGGTTAACGCAGCTCTTACATCGCTTGCCCTCTTCGGCGCCTCGGTCTCCGCCCTTGGTCGCGCGCACGTTGTCAACAAGTGCTCCTATGAAGTCTTCATGTGCGAGACCCCCGCCAGTGGCGGCGGGCAACAGACTGTCGACAAGACTCTCCAGCCTGGCGAATCCTGGGACCAGCAGTACACTTCCTTGTCCAATGGCGCTGGCTGGTCCATCAAGCTCTCCAAGACCGAAGGCGCATTCGGCGGCAACATCTTGCAGTACGAGTACACCTACCAGAACGACAACATGATCTGGTACGACCTGAGCTGTGTGGACGGCAACCCATGGGACGGTAACTGGGAAATCACCTCGGACAGCGACTCTTGCAACCCCAAGCAGCAGGCCTACCGATACGCGACTGATGATGCCTATGGCATGCAGTCCTGCGCGGCTTCGGATTCCATCACCGTCACCCTCTGCTCTGGCGAGGCCGGTGATGACTCCCCGGCAGGCTACTCCTCTGCATCTTCTGTCGACTCCCCAGCAAGCTACGCCCCTGCATCTTCTCAAGTCGCGCCAGCCAGCCACGCTGCACCATCCTCCACCAGCGCGGTTTGGGCTCCAGTCTACAACTTCGACGGCCCATCACCATCCTCCTCCAGCGCTGTTTGGGCTCCAGTCTACAACTTCGATGGTCCATCACCTACCGCCACCACCTTTGCGACCAAGACTACCGTTGCACCCGCATACGGCGGCGGCGCTGTTACCATCACCCAAGTCGTTACTGAGATCGCCACCGCGACCCAGTACGTCAAGAGGCATCAGCACCACCCTCGCGGCGCTCACCAGCACGCCTAGATGCTGCTGTAGCATCCATTTCCCTTTTACACTCACGACTTCTTCAATTCTAACGAGCTGGCTGGACGCTCCACTCATTCGCGCCGGCAGCGAATCATATTCAGGCATTACCCTTTGCATGATACCACCACCCCCCCAGGAAAAGAAAAAGAAGCTTTCGGCCATTCGTTCGAAACGAAGTCGTCTCGTTTTGCCGCGCGAACATAGACCTGTTTCGCCACCAAAAATCCGTCATCTTTACTATCCCTCCCTCCCTCCCGGACGAGCGCGCTGTGCCGCTGCCGCCGTCGAAATGGACATGACCGCTACGATCAAACGATGGAGATACGGTTTTAACTCAACAAAGGACAAACCGTTGATGGACACTGGAGCTCCACAGGCTTCAAACTTTAGATATCCCCAGTACATACTTTCCATTCTATATAGAAAAAAAGTTCTTTTACCCTACGATACGACAACTTTGATTGCATTCTACATTACATTCACTTGATGCAGCATGTATGCAACATGAGAGTACAAACAAAGGTCACGATATTTCACGCACGTATCAATCGGATTCCACACTTGGAATTCTTCACATGCATGGATGCCCTGCCCAACTCTAGACTAAACAACCCATCTCGCCGCGCGTCAAACGACGACGCATGCATACATTCAATTCGATTCAATCCAATTCGATTCGATTCGATTCGATTCGATTCAACCAAGAGAAAATCAATAGTTTCAACTCAGCAAGAATCAATGTATTGGTCAGACAGACCCTTCCGCCACGCGTCAAGCGGTGAGAAGGCGGCCGTCATTGTGTCGTCCAAAAAAGGAAACTTTCCCAAATCTGGTGTGTGATTGATTCTTCTATGCAGGGTAGGATCGAGCCGCATCGCATCGCCTCCTCCGAGGAAGAATAGGAAGTTTTACATTATTAATATTATTGATTACCACTTGTTAGGCGATTGGTAGTCGTCGGAGAAAATATGGTGCGTGGATTTTCTTTTGTCTTACCTATCCGGGCCGTTTTGTGTTAACCGCGTCAGCATTTAGGCTCGTTTGGGGTAGGTTTATTGAGAGGAGGTCTCAAAGTCGTCGTTACGATTTGCTTTTTTGATAGGTTCTAGACTTTTTCTTGGCGGTTTGCGTGAGAGTATCGATTGGGGAGAGAGGGAGAGAGATACTGTACCACTTTCGGYGAATTTGATGGTTTGAGTTGGGAGGTTYATGGTTCCATTGGAAAAGGTTCGCTTTTGGACGGCTTTTGGAGGATGATGGATCGGAATGTTTCTGCCTATTTTCTGACTAAGGTTGAAAGGATATTGGTCTGATTGTTATGGCTGTATTTCTATTGGGTGTTGTCATGGTCATTCTTCCGAAGATGGGCTCTTGGATCGAAGATGGGCTCGTGGATCGGACTATTGAATTGTGTGCTGACATGCAGGACGAGGTTCCGTGGCAGCGCATACATAGATCTTGGACGCGGTTCGCTTCACCAACATCACMATCCAAGCTATATCGTTGCTGGCAAATGTTGGTCGTTCTCGGTGCTTGACGTGATGATCCTTGCTGACAATAAGTACGCAAGATGGAATGCCCAAGCGTCCGGCCGCTCCAATGCGGCAGCCTTGATGGAGAGTCAAGGCAGGTCAAGATAGTTTTGTTTTCAAAGCAGCTTGAGATGTCCCGTGATCTGGTCGATAACGCTCTTGGGTGCTGGGCCGATTCCAAGCACGGTCGCTGAGCCGCTTGCCTGGTGCAGTCGTGTAAGTCAGGTCATCCAACCATGTCACGCTTCAATGAAAGCAGGCTACAGGGGAGAAAGACTTACAATCTGTGTGCGGCCGGCATCGTGGATGACTTGGGCGCATACGCCAAGACTGACGGCTTGCGCCTGCAGCATCAGCATAGCGTCCTCACTATCGACCTTGAGCGCTACTTTGGCCTGGCCCAATGTCTCCCATTGTTGTAAGAGAGGATGAGCTGGATCTGCGCGAAGCAAAGACTTGTAGCAGGCCAGGGTGGCGTGGCCGCACTGCGCACACATTTTACCTACCAGCGGATCATCAGTCTGCAGGCCCAGGATCTAGGACCAGATGTAGGAGCGAGAGATGATAAGAGAGCAAGACTTGACTGTTCTGGTCACATGCAGTGATATGAGCTTGCTCGAAGAGGAGAATCTACCCACCTTTGGTCATGCCCAAGTCTGTCCTGACGGCGAGCACCAGCTTGCATTCCTCTGTGCTGCCGGGGAACGTCTTCAACTCGCCGAGATCATCGGTGTGCGTTTCAGAAGCTGCATCGCTGCCGTCGCCACCGTCATCGTCGTCGGAATGGTCGTCGACCTGCTGCTGCGCGGACGGAGGAGGCCCACCAAAGACGCCGATGGACCTGGCGGTGCCAAGAAAGTAGCCAGTAATGCCCGCGACAATGGCCGTACCAATAGCGATGGCCGCGGCGGACGGAGGCCCACGGTCCTGGACATTGGCCATTTTGGCAAATTTGCGATTCCACAAGAACTGCGGTGAAGCAAGCAAGCGCGCTGAGTAATGTTATCGGGAGTCTTGGGAAACGGCGGCGAAATCTTTTTTAGCAGCTGTGCGCATGTGACGCCTCGCAACCTCCCTCTAGCGCAYAAAGGGCAGATTTGAACAACCTACGGTTTCTGCGCACCCGAACAACAAAGAGCTTCAGCAACAACCCCTTCCGCCCTTGCAATCCGCACAAATCCTGAACTCAGCAGCGAAGTCCGCGAACCAACTGGCGAGTTCAATTTTCGTGCACTCTGCTAAAGAGGAAGTCTCCCTTTTCTGCCCGGAAACCGACCAAGTCCCCGCCTACGCACCCCGGATCAACCCCCCTGGCGGCAAAAGCTTAACTTGCGTGATCACATTAACCAAAGCACGCGATCGTTTGGGAGGAAACGCATAGACAAGGCGTGCTCGGTGTATTTGTCTGGCATTCCTTTCATGATCACTTTTCTTCTTCCTTCCCCATCTTACCAACCATCCTGACTTGCTACCAATCCCATCACCGTCTTCTCAATTCGTCCTTGCACTTGAGTAATCTCCTTCCGCCCAGCCCCGGATTGAAGATATATAACAACATCCCTCTGAGCTGTGGACTGCTCCAAAGGCTTTCCTCAACCAACACTCAATTTACCAGCTCCAACATTCGCAACAACATGGATAACATGGAGCGTCTGCGCACGCAGCTGCCTGCCTCTCCACCAGAGTCTCCACCAGCGGGATTTGCTGGCCAGAATGGATTCAGCACTCCGCTGTTCCCCCAGCAGCCAAACATCCTGTACATCATGGCAGATCAACTGGCAGCACCGCAACTCAAAATCTACAACAAGAACTCACAAATCAAGACTCCCAACCTTGACAAGCTGGCGGAACAATCGGTCGTGTTTGACTCCGCATACTGCAACTCACCGTTGTGTGCACCCAGCCGCATGGCAATGATCACCGGACAGCTCCCCAGCAAGATTGGTGCCTATGACAATGCATCACCAATCCCCGAGGACACTCCAACATACGCGCACTACATGCGGAATGCCGGCTACGAGACCGTCCTGGGAGGCAAAATGCACTTCATCGGAGACCAATTGCATGGCTACGAGTATCGTCTGACGGCAGACATCTATCCAGCCGATTTGGGTTGGTCCGTGAATTGGGATGAGCCGGACACTCGTCTTGAGTGGTACCACAACAGCTCTTCCATCCTCCAGGCCGGACCATGTGTGCGGAGCAACCAGTTGGATTACGATGAAGAGGTCATGTACAGGGCCAAGCAATTCCTTTACAATCACGTCCGCCAGCCGCAAGGCAGCCGCCCATTCTGTCTGACAGTCTCTCTCACGCACCCTCATGACCCATACACCATCGAGCACAAGTATTGGAACATGTACGAGGATGTAGACATCGACATGCCCACCGTCCAAATGCCCAAAGACCAGCTTGACCCTCACAGCAAGCGTCTCCAGCACGTCTGCGACCTCAAGGATTATGACTTCACTCCCGAGCAGATTAAGCGTGCCAAACGAGCATACTATGGCTCCGTCAGCTATGTTGACGACAACATTGGCAAGCTCATGGAGACCCTCAAGGAGTGCGGCTTGGCTGACAACACCATCATCATCTTCTCGGGAGACCACGGCGACATGCTCGGCGAGCGTGGGTTGTGGTACAAGATGTCGTATTTTGAGTCGTCGGTTCGAGTTCCCATGCTCTTCAGCTACCCAAAGCTTTGGGCGCCACACCGCGTTCCCCAGAACGTCAGCACTCTCGACATTCTCCCCACTCTCGTCGACATTGTCGGTTCCCGTCTCGAGAAGGATCTTCCAATGGATGGCGTGTCCATTGTTCCTCACTTGAAGGGCAAAGACACCCACGATACCGTCTTCGCGGAGTACATGGGCGAGGGTACCATTGCTCCACTGATGATGATCCGCCGGGGTTCGTGGAAATACATTACCTGCCCCGAAGACCCAGATCAGCTGTACAACCTAGCAGACGACCCTCACGAGTTGGTCAATCTGGCAACCAGCAACGATGAGGCAATCAAGAAGCAGTATGACGCCTTTGTCGCAGAGGCGAAAGCCAAGTGGGACATGCCAGCCATCACCAAAGACTGCAAGCGACGTCAGCGCCAGAGACGTCTCTGTCAATCTGCCCTCAAGAAGGGCAAGTGGACCAGCTGGGACTACCAGGTTCCAGACAACAGTCAGGACAAGTACATTCGCAGTCACATGGACCTCGACGACCTGGAGCGGCGTGCGCGTTTTCCCATTGTTGATACTTATGGCAATATCAAACCCATTGCACCAGTTGGCAAAGAAGGATCCTTGAAGCTACCTCACCAGGCGGGTGCGTTTGGGCAATAACGAACTTKTTCGTGCATGCCCGCCTGTGTTTCAGATCGTCGCTCCACGGGAGCCGTTTGGGAGATCGGATTTTCGGTGCTGTGCAACGTCGTTCTGCCAACGTCCCGAGTTCTGTACCTCGGTACTGAGCTTTGGAAATGCCGACGATGAGCAACGCCCATGATGAAGCGTTTTCAGCGAGTGCTGTTTTTGATTTTGGAAGCGATATTTGGCGCAGGATATAGCGCTCTGTGAGTCTGGTACACGGTTGCTGTGTCTACCAGTTGGCATTACATGTCGGAGTCATTTGGGCGGTGGGTTTGGATGGGTGGGTTTCATCAGGTGTATACCCGGCTGGGCGTTCTCCTCCAAGAAGCAAGGAATGTAACATCCTAATTGAAAAAACCGTGGAATGCCTCTTTTCCGATTCGAGCAATGTGAAACAGCTATGGCATGGAACATTCCTCTCTTCTATACAAACGGCTGCAATGTGGTTGTCAGATCCCAGTCTTTTGAGATGTAAGCGAGTATGCCGTGAGCCGTTGCTCAATCGCATGGTGCGTTCTTCCAATTTTGGATAGAGTTCGTTAGATGTATTGGAGGATCCTCAACGAGATGTGTGCCCGCGAGGTTGCATGACTGGTAGCGCCGGGAGATGGCATAGCATTGGTCACGACACGAGCGTGGCGTCGCCTGTTGCAGCAATGTTCTGTCGGTACCTAGGCGTCCAACAGAAGAAATCTGCACCGCACAGCACCAGAAAGATGTAGCCGCGCAACGATGACGCTGAACGTGTGCGGATTGAGGTTGTCCCGTCTTGGCTGTACTCACCCATCAACAGATCGGTGCCGGTGGTCCTGTGAGTGGGATGCTAGTGCATAAGTGGGATTTGTTATCGCAAAAGGAAGGAGTAGAGACAAGGACTTTTTCAAGACTCAGGAGGCCTGTAACAAGAACAGAGTCTGCGACCATGTGTTTCCAATGTGTTGATCCCCGCACGTGGTGGGTATGTGGAGGAAATTGTCAGTAGTTGGCCAAATTTCAATAGAATTCAGCGAGCAATGCAGGAGAAATTGGGTTGCACAACGGGCGCACCGGCCTTGRGTGTTGGAAGTTGGGACATGCGACGAACCGCCCTGCGCAGGCACAGTCGTTTCGAGTGGCAAACGGGGCGGCGGCGAAGAGCGATCTAGTGCATCACCGTTGGAAAGCGGGCAATTAGTGCGATCTTGACTCGAAGGGGAGGCGTTACCAGATGTTGCTGGGGGTAMGGCACGGCAGTCACTTTGGACGCATGTAGCATTGCGATACGACACAGCTGATGAACAACGCAAGAGAGAGGCTGGCGAGGTTGGAGACACCTGTATGCAGGAAGACGACCCGAGAGCTCTTTGAGCTCGGTGGACACAGCGCCAAAGCTGCATGCGGACAGCGGCTAGCCACCTTTGCAGAAACCTTGTACAGTGAGATCGAATCTTGTACCATCCAAACGACGTTAGAACGGGTAACGTCATGAACGACCGGAGACTACTCGAGAGACTACAGCGTTGAGTGATTTTGGGACGGGAGACCGTTTCCCGCCTGATCGGAGGCTTGACAATTGGCCCGAGGAGAGAACACCTCAGGAGCGTTGGCGGCCAAACGCACGTGCATCAAAGCATAATCCCAGGAGCGACTCGGACGGGCCATGATCAGGCGAGCATGTCCTGTCCTGATGGCAGGAGCATGAAAGGTGACGCATTGAAAGCTTGCAGCAAGTACGCGCAGCTGTGACGACGAGGTTGGAAGTCGCAGTGGTAGATACGAGGAAATCGAAGCTCCGGACGCGTGCACATCAACTCGCTGTCTGTTTTCATGAGAGCAACCGTTCGCGGCAATTGGTCAGGGCTTTGTTAAGCTTTTAGCGGGCAGATTTCATCGCTGTTGCTACTGGGGCGCGACGGAGCTAGTTGCATTAGTGTTGTTTGTGTGGGTCTTCTCCTGCCACACAAGGGGTTGCTTGGAGTCCACCTTCCCATATATCATTCCGACCCTCCGCGAGCAATAACACTTCTCCCATCATCCGACTCACATTCGCTTTCCGTCGACATCAACATCTCCATCCGCCATCAACGCTTCAACTTGCATATATTACCAGAAGCACTAATACCACCACTCTAATCACCACCAAACCCACATCACCAATCAAAATGCTTTACGCCATTGCACCTCTCGCCCTCGCGGCCATTGTCGCCGCCAACCCAATGCCTCAGGCCAGCTCCGGCGAGTGCTCTGAGAACTACCCAGGAACTTTCCAGATCCAGGTTGTGAACCAGACCACCCCAACCAAGCGCATGGCATTCGAGAAGGTGAGTCTCCGCTGATCACCGAACCGCCGCTGTCGTCGCGGCGCAGCGCCTTCCGTACAAACACTGACACATGAAACAGCGTCAATCCAAGGCTCTCACCATCACCCTCGAGAACGGTGTCCTCACCGACGACCAGGGACGCACCGGTTCCATCGTCGCCAACGAGCAGTTCCAGTTCGACAACCCCGTCCAGCCTGACGCCAAGTTCACCTCTGGCTTCTCCGTCTGCAATAACGGCTCTCTCTCCGTCAGTGGTGACTCCACGTTCTACCAGTGCTTGAGCGGCACCTTCTACAACCTCTACGACGAGGCCACCGCCGAGCAGTGCAGCCCAGTCTACATCCAGGTCATCAACGCCATGGGCGGTGCTACCCCATCCATGCCCGTGTCCCAGATCCCCGACGGCCAGGTCACCGGCTCTCCCGTCTCCCAGATTGGTGACGGTCAGATCCAGCAGCCAACCGGCAACCCAATCACCCAGATTGGCGATGGTCAGATCCAGGCCCCTACCGGCTCTCCCGTCACCCAGATTGGTGANAGCCAACCGGCAACCCAATCACCCAGATTGGCGATGGTCAGATCCAGGCCCCTACCGGCTCTCCCGTCACCCAGATTGGTGATGGTCAGATCCAGGCCCCTACCGGCGCTCCCGTCTCCCAGATTGGTGATGGCCAGATCCAGGCCCCTACCGGCTCTCCTGTCTCTCAGATCGCCGACGGCCAGATTCAGGCCCCAACTGGCGCTCCCGTCTCCCAGATCGCCGACGGTCAGATCCAGGCCCCAACTGGCGCACCTGTCTCTCAGATCGCCGACGGCCAGATCCAGGCTCCTACCGGCAACGGCACCATGCCAATGACCCCATCTGCCACCTACTCTGCCCCAGCTGAGTACTCCGGCGCCGCTTCCCAGCTCAGCGCTGGTCTCTTCGGTGTCGCTGGTCTCGTCGCTGTTGCCATGCTTTAAGAAGCTCACTTCACTTCTTGAAGTTCGCTTCAGAGCCTAGTTGAAAGACGGGCAACGACATTTCACGRCGGCGCTATCATTTGACGGCTGTCCACATGGTTTTGGCTACGATTTACATTGTGCATATGACGAACATTCTCTCAGTCGTCTTTGGGCCCGCGACGTAACGGGATCACAGCACCCAGCGGGGGGGAGACATGGCACTCACTGGTCATRGTAATGTTTAGTATTACAGGAAAGATGGCTGCAGTCTGTCATTGCTGGCATCATGTTGCATAGCGTATCCATTAGCAGTTCAACCATCCGTAAAGGATAGTTGTTTAGCAGGCGGTCAAATACAATCAATCACTTCAAAAAAAACATCAACGGAACTCCCATCTCACTTGCATTCATTCCTACGTGAAGTCGCTGTCTCTTTAGGTCCTGCATGACTGACTCGTCCGCTGACATTGACCGCATCAGGAAGGTCCTTCAATCACACGCCATGACCTGGGGCGCCGCGCGTCCAAGCGCCGAGCCAAGGGGCTTTTTCGTTGAGCGACCCACCCTGTCCACTGTTCTCCGCCACCATCGTGGGGATTGCAATGCGTGGATGTCGCCGCACGCGATCGGCCTTTAGAACTGGCCAATGATCCGTCCACGGTACAAGCGAGAAGCGGGAGGTAGGTAGGTACTCCGCAGTGAGTACATCACAAACGAGCCAACGAGCCAAGAAAAGAGCTTCCGCGGTAGGAGTAAGGTAGTTAGCGAGGTTAAAGTAAAAATGTACCTTTGTCGTGTCCTTTTTCGAAGAGTTTACTGGTCAGGAAGCTTAAAAAGTAAAGTACAGTACCTAAGGTAGGAACGACATACGAAACGAAACGAAATGTTCCCTCCATTGATGATGATGATGATGGATTATAGGTGTCTTGAATCGTTGATTTTTATGAGTTCTCGTCCTTTGAATCTTTCATTTGGTTCCATGAGTAAGGTAGGGTAAATGATTGTCTTTTTGGGAGTTGATGAGAATTGGATGAGGCGATCGGGTTTTGCATGCATGCATGCATGGTGGATGTTTGGTTGCTACATAAACCCTAACCCTAACTCTGTCGTCAGCTATGGAAACAACTCTTCTTCGTTTATGGTTTTCTTTTTGATAGTTGGCTTTTGGTGGTTATTGTTGGGGTTGGGTAATGGATTTGTTAATACGCTTAATAGTGTTTCTATTTGTATGCGTTCTTGCGAGTAAATGCTAGTGCTCTAAGTAGGTATGTGGAAACTCAAGTACAATAAGTAGGCAGCGGATGGATAAGCTATCATCGTTCAACAAGAAGGAGTAATATTGACATGAGGACTACAAGTTCCAATCGCTTCTACACTATTGCATAACATGATTGATAGAAATTACAAAATTGCACTCGCGTGCGTGTATCAGGAGGTTATCTATCTCGTCGACKTAAAGTACTCGACGTGTTGCATCAGCAACAGGTCTTCTTTCTCCATTCGCTTCAGCGCAACTCGATCGAGATACGTGACGACCTCATAGGACGCGCTGACAGAAACTTATACTGCCTCCAGAGGTGTACGCGCCCAAGAATTGCTGACATCCTGACTCTGACTCTACTACTCGTTTTTCTCTCGTCCGGGGCACATGGAAGCCATTGMCATTCCACTGTGCGAAAAGCGCAAGATGTGAACCATTAAATTGCTGGTCGAACACGGCACTCAACGGCACCCAATCAGTCTAAAGCTAGAGGATGCATAGCAGAGAGACATGCTCGGTAGCCGTTCCGCTCAAGAGCGTGCCACATACTTCTAAGTATCCAAGGTATATGGCTGCAACGCCTGCTCTGTCCACTCCCAAAGCTTTGCTGCCAGCTTCTCGTCATGACTGAAGTTTGTGCGCTTGCCAGGCTCCGCAATGGGTGCGTAATAGGCGCCATTATCGATCGAGTCCCGCGACGCTGTTGCTCCCCACAGCGAATTCTTGCAACCATCTTCTGGTTTGATCACTTTCGACGTCGCGTAGACGAGAAGACGATCGGCGAATCCAAGACCGCCTACTAGTTCCGTACCGACAACGCCGGGATGAATAGCGATGGAAGTCAAGTTCGGGTAGTGCTTGGCCAATTGAGCGGCGTACAGGACGTTTGCGAGCTTGCTCTGACCATATCGCTTCCAACGACCCCCAAAACCCAAATCTTGCATCGTCTTGAGATCTTCAAATACGATGCCTCCACTGGGCGCAAGCATCATGCCCTCCGAAGTGAGCGTAACAACGCGGGAATCTCCAAAGCGGGCTTGGGTGGCAACAAGGATTGGCAGCAGGAGCTTGACTAGCAAGGCATGTCCGAGATGGTTTGTAGCAAATTGTATTTCATACCCATCGACACTCAGTCCTAATGGTGTCGCCATAATACCTGCATTGCAGACGAGGATATCCAAGCGGCCATTCAGCTTCGTCCAGAAGGAAGAAACGGCATATTTGGTGGCGTCAAGTGAGGCGAGATCCATGTGTAGGAACTCAGCGCGAACCTGAGGGTGCTTCTGCCGCAGCGTTACAATAACATCGTCGGCGCGAGCTTGGTTCCGACCGGTGAAAGCTATCAAAGCAGGGTTGCAAGCGGCGAAAGCTAGCACCATTTGACGGCCGAGACCAGTCGTGCCTGTACTGTTCAGCTACTGCGTTGCGGAGAGTGGAAGCACCCAAGCATACCGCCAGTGATAAGGATATGGCGGGCGGTCTKATCCGGCAAACTGTCCAGGCTGAAGTCCCTCATCCTCGTGGGGGTTTATTCTTCACTATTGTAATATCAGTGTACTAAGGTCAGTGATGATGGAATACGAGGCTTCGAGTGTGTCCAACTTGTGGACAGGGATGTGCGCATGTATGTCATCCACATATCAGAATCGGACGAATTGTTCGCCCGTCCTGCTCCATCTCTCTAGGCAACATGCAGCTGACACCGAATCTTTGTGTGCAGTTCTCCCGAAGATAGTCGCAGAAGGCGAAGGTAGGACCATGTACTGTGGAATTTGGACCTTGCCTTTAATCCTATAGTGCCCTCGTCAAGAGTATTATCGAGGTACGGTTACCGCATCGACATGGATGAGAACTGGAAGCTGCCCACATTCCGGCCCAAGGCTGATCAGTGATGGAGGGCGGAGGACTGGCCTAGACCTGAGAGTATGCATGGGCCCTCAAGACCCAGCGACTTGACCGCAGCCCGGCTGTTCTCTTGTCAAGCACGATGGCCCGACCACCACTACATAGTGATGTGGTGTATGCAAGGAGGAAAGTTGTGATGCTCGGCAGAAGTCCGCGGTCGCTAGTGGCCGCTCGCTTTAACTATAAATAGACAAGTTCGAGACTTCTCGTGGACCGAACTTCATTCGGAGGCGCCATCTTCATCATTCACTCTATCAATCGTACGGCTTGCGACGAGATATCACTTCCTGTTTGATTTGCAAGCGCGACTGTGCCAACACAAGGATACATTATGGTACCGATCAGATCCTTTACCATCCTGCACTGAGATCAAACACAAAGACAGCACATCAATGCAAGTGTGACGAGGACTCAGAAACTCTTCGCAAGCCTCTGCTCATTGAGATGACCGAGGAAACCCGTCAACACATAGCAGCCCGACATAGACCGCGTTCCAGCACACAAAGACCGGGAAGAGCCATCGCTACAAGCGTACAGCCTCTCTTCACGCATGGGAGTGGAATCGGCCAAAAGCGGGCTGACGCCCTATACATGTYGCTCTCGAGTGAAGTGGACAGAACCCTTGCTGAGCTGTCGTCCTCTAGGCCGCTCAATTCCGCTCCGATGCGTCGAGATGCTGTACGGGCAGCGTCTTGCTCAGCCGGTAACGACCATGAGGCGACCATCATATTTGACAATCCCCAAGTGCGAACCATACCGTCAGAGTGCATGTTCTGATGACCAAGGATGTGCAATTGTGGTGACAGTGGTCATCTGCAGATTATGTTGTTAGCACACCATATCATTGGCCGCCTTGAGAAGCCTAAAAGGGTGTCGGTATCCTAGACCGTGGTGGCCATAATGGTATTCCGTCTTTTGAATGGTCTGTTCTGTGAGCGACTCTACCCGCAAGACGAATTGCTTTGATGCGCGAGTGCTCAGGAGGAGAAAACTGACAATCCGTCATGGATTTTATACGCTCAATACATGCAGCGAGGTCGCTCAGACCATGGTACACGTATGTTACTCACGAGTTTGAGCTCAGCCTCTTCAACCTTGCTGCAACGAAAACACGAATTCCGGTCGGAGAATGCATCTGACTGTCTTTCAGGTTTCGAATCCAGGAATACTGCTTTGCGGAAAAGTGCCTCAAGACTTTCAGCATTGGAAATCAGCCACACATCGTCGGGACACCAGGATTGATCTCATGCGCTTGAATCTTGCACAAGCAAGCCACCAAGGCTAGCTAGMTCCCAGCCGCAGCAGTCAGTATAGATCCGAGCCAAGACACACAGAGGCTAGAACCAATTCTATTGCAACCCTCCCAGCGACGAATCGAATGAGCTTGCCTGCTTCTGGACAACTTGTGTTGGGAATCTTTCTCGCAAAGCTCAGCGAGCAAGCATCAACCAATACATGTTTGTTTCTCACTGACGTTGCGACTTCGTCGATGGGACTGGCATGAAGAATACTACAACAAAGTGAAACAACCGAGTCCTCAGAACACAACGACAACTCCAATTTCACAGCAAACATCTCGATTACATCCTCACTGAGCTATTACTTCAATACGATTACAACAATCCCCAGCCAGCGGTTGTCGTCAGCTGTCTATTCTGAATGATCTTTCGAGTCATGGTCCCGAGACTTCCTCTCCCTGTATATGGCCAGGGAGAATGCAGAGAAGTTACCCGTACTCCCCTGACTTTTGTCATGGTACACAACCTCGATATTATCCTTATCATTCTCGTTATAAATTGCTCGGGTGGCAGGAGGTTGACTCCTAGGTTGCCAGGCCTCGTCGTTGACAGGAAAGGAGGTGAGAGGCTTGGTTCAAGAGTTAGTGGGGCTATTGTACAGAGCAATCTAATCGATGAAGTTGGAACCAACTTACGCCTTGCAGCTTAAAATCGTGCCCCTCGTAGTTGTTGTGATGCTCAGGGTATCTGGAATCTCCCTTGTTTCTCATGGTAGGTGCGCGTTGTACTTGGTCTCTTGCTTTTTGGGCATTCACTCTTCGGGAAGAGTCGTCGTCGTCCAGGTTAGAGCATGAGTACTGTTTCATTTCTTAGCAATCCATTGGGAAGAGTCTGCAAAGGGTCAAAGGTAACTTACGTGAGAGTCTTGGGAGCTGCTAGAGTTGGAAGACATGCTGCTCTTTTGGATGCTTTTTTATTGGCTGGGAATCGAGTGGTTGCTGGAAAATGAAGAAGTGTATTGTGGAAACGAATTGTATGCTGGAAGTGAAGTGTATGCTGGGAACCGGCCCGAGTGTAGAGATGTGGAAGAATGGGAATGGGAATGAAAGAGACTGCATGAGCGGTGGGAGTCTCTTCCTTATAGCTCTTCGACAGCTGAAGGATTGGTATGTGCAGATTCAGCCATCGTTCGAGACATGTCATGAAGTGTAATCATTACTATTAATCAGGAGATGAGGCGTTGGAAATTACAGTGATGTGTCTCGCAAGAATGTGTACGCCTTTTCGTGAAGGCTGTTGCTCAGGAGATGTCGACTCAGCCATGTTTGCTATGTTTGGGAACAGGAAAGACATGTATATGCAGCAAACTCAGTATAGGTGTACACCAACTGTCCCAAACGGAGATTGCTTAACGAGTATGTGTCGGAAGACGAGACTAGCTCAGGTGCTAGATCGGATGTTTGTGAGAGACAAAGACACAAAGCAAGTGAGAGAGAGAGGGATGTCGTTACGAGATCTCAAAATTCTGCGAGCTCAATCTCTTAGAATCAAGTGACGTAGCGTGAGTGTGTGAAAGAAGTGAAGTCTTGACCAAGCCAAGCAGCTTCCGTTGTCATTCATCAAGCAATCGCCGCTAACGTGAACCCCTTACGTAGCTTGACGGGAGGTTTCATTCACAGCTCGTATTATCTCGCTAGCCTTCCCGGGAATAAGTTGATGCAGTATGCATTCGGGTCTTTGTTTGCGGCATCAAGCAATCGTCGCTAACGTGAACTCTTACGTAGCTTGGCGGAGTTTCGTCCATTTGTGCATTCCAGGTTGGATCATTCCGCTAGCCTCATCCGGCGATGAGGTGAAGGTGCTGGTCCTTGACGGCATGTAGCATGCAAAGTTCGCATTCAGGCCTTTGTTTGCGGTCGTTGTTTGCCGTTCACTTCAAGAAACCTATATGTATCACCAGCTTATCTTCAACCTTCTTCAGCCTCTGAGTGAGAAACATCAATTTGTAACTCGACAAACGCAGTTATCATGATATTCGACGACGCGGCCCCCTTCAACACGGAGTTATTCAGCAGTCTGCTCGATGACTTGAAGAGTCTGCGAGACACCAGAACAGTCGATACACACAAGAAGATCATCGACATTCTCATCAAATCGCTCGTCGATGTTGATCAAACCGACGGGCGCCGGGCAAAAAAAAGTGCTCAGAAAGCTGCTATCGCCATCATTCACCTCGATCCCCAGGATGAGGGATACCAGAATGTAGCGGCCCTCCAGGACGATTTCTGGCATCTCATGCTTGATATCGGGGCTCAAGTGCCAAGCGCTAAAAATGAAGAACGTCGCTTTCTTTTCTACGTGATGCAATGCATCGGGATGCCTGGAACTGGAGATAAATATACCGAATTGACCCAGGACGATTCTGCAGCGTCCTGGAGAAAGTCGCTGGCAAGTCTGGGTCCTGTCGTGAGGGATAGTCTGACTGGTAAGTGTCAACTAGATTGCGAATTGTGAGAAAGAGAGCCAATGCTAACACCGACCAGATCCGACCTTCAAGGCCGATGAGCAGCGTTCTTACACACTTAACCAATGGGTGAACCTCAATTCCTTCGTTGCGGCAATAGTGCGCGTTGGACTGATCCCTGGGATTCCCTTTGCGATTTGGTCATTGAGGCATGCCCTTGAAACGGAGCATCCTTCTGGGCCTGACGCCGATGCAGCTGTCGCTGTTGCTAGCGATTGGATGAATAAGTGTGCGAGTCCCTTGCTTGCAAAAGCTCTACTAGCCAACGAACATCCTATTGGCGATGGCGAGAAACAGATTTTGGCCGCCGGAGAACTCTTCCAAGGTGATCCAGGCTTGTCTCTGGAAAGATGGTGCTTCTGGAGACGCCGATTCGGAGTGCTGCGAGGTAACGTCTCCTCCAGTGCAGGGCAGGAGATTGATAACGCATTGGGCGCCATGAATTATGTCGAGTCTGAAGCTTATGTGGCTCGATCTAGTGTTGTTGGAGTTGATGCTTTTTTCAGTCGCTGCTATCATTTGTGCGGACCTTATCGTTAGTCTATTATGTATGCGCAAATAGACAATGGAACCTACATGTAGCCACCTAGCAGGCTTTTATGGATCTTTCCCCAAGCTTGGTCATTTCACGTCCGGTATCCCTACCTTGTCCATTTGTATCGTTTTAGTACATCCAGCGAAGGCAACTTCGATCGACTGTGACTCCGACGCTTGAATGTCCCACGACGGAAATTTTGATTGTGGCCTTTTTTATCACTCGTCTCGGAGAAGACCACTATAACACTGTGACCTTGAGCCAGCTCTCCTACTTCTGAGGATTTTGAGCACTTACATTACCAAGACCTTCCGACAGTAGACTCCTAACAGTATGTCGTGAGAATGAATATGACAAGATGAGCTTCGTGAGACAACAGACGAGGACGCCGACAGCGCACGGAAGCGTACCTGCAAACACGTTAACCGGATCGTCATTCATTTACTCAGTACTTTAAACGTCAACGACCACTATCTGTGGTATATTACGCAACACCTCATGGCAAGCGTCTWGAACAACATCCTCAGCACCGAAGACTCAGGCGTCCCGATTCCATCTTGTCGAAAGCCAACCCTGTCCATGACTCAATTCCCGCTTCAGATGTCTTCTCTGGTGTGAGGGTTGTTTTCCAACAAGCCGGCCGGTCTCCAAGCTACCAAATCATAACGATCCGGAGGGAATCTCTACTCCCCCGATTGCCACCACGCCATTGCGGGACAGCAGGGCCTCCACCTTCTGCAAAGAAGCCCTGTTGTTGAGCTTCCATTCCCGCTCGATGGCTTCCAGCTCAGTGACCAATGTCTCGGTATCGTTCATGCGGCGTAATTCGGTCAGAGCAGCCTTAACAGTACGCGAAAGGACCTTGAGGCTGGAGCATTAGCTTGGTGCGATCGCAGGAGAGGGCAACGGCTACCTTTTCGAATGGACTACCAAAGGTATCCAGCGTCTTCATCAATTCAACAATCTTCGGGGGTATGTTGTTCAGCAGAGAGTCCTTTTCCTTTCTTGTCGACTTCGAAGTTCTCGAAGTGGTCCGAGTGTCGTTGGACGGCTTCTCTGGTGCTTCTTCAGCCGGTGGCGTGGCCAAGTTCACGACATCCGTCTCCATGGGCGAGGAGGGTTCTGGAGTGATAGTCTTGCGTTTCTTGGTCGTACGCGGTGGAGGGTGCTTGGTATTTTCGAAGGTCTTGAGAGCTTGTTCAATCTCATCGATCTGAATGGCAGAATTGGTCAGTGGAGTGGCCGATGTATCCATCAAGCAATTGTGGGAGAACATA
This sequence comes from Ramularia collo-cygni, assembly GCF_900074925.1. Taxonomy (NCBI): domain Eukaryota; kingdom Fungi; phylum Ascomycota; class Dothideomycetes; order Mycosphaerellales; family Mycosphaerellaceae; genus Ramularia; species Ramularia collo-cygni. The sequence continues at coordinate 337,636 of NW_019716268.1, read as the reverse complement.
CACGCTCCCTCTGTTGCTGAGCGCTCATTGGGAGACGACGGGCTTTCTTTGTGGGGAGTAGGGTGTCAGTTTCTGCGTCAATCGGACTGGTGTCATGATCGCCCTGCTCAAAGTCCATGATTTCGACGCCCATATCATCATCTTCCTCCTTGATGAGCGCCGACGGCGAGATGATAGACACGAACATGGCCGTGAGCTTGAGCTTGRGATGGAGGTGGATGGGTTATTGATCAGCCGATGTTCCAATTGCGAGATGGAGGTGTTGTTGTTTGCAGTGACTCAAGGTGTAAAGCCGAAGTCGCGTGACGGGTGACGCGACGCACTGGTTGTAGGCAGCAGACCCTGATGTGAATGGACTTGCCGCGCGATGGGAACGCGACCTAAGGTAGGTAAGCTGGCTGGCCTGACAGGGTCCTTTCATTCACTTCCATCTGGATCTGTCAACGCTAGGCGAAGCTAATGCAGTACTGTGGCCCGCAGATCCATCTCCACCTGTCTGCGAACTTGACAGAATCATGCCAAAACCGCCTAACAGGGTGGTGGAACCGCATTGGAAAGGCCCCAAGGGTCATCAAATGGCAACACATACTTTCGACGGCAGCAGGTGTCGGTACTGAGGCAGTGTTGCGTGAATACTGCAGTCAGAGAACAAGCGCAACGCCCTCAAAGAGACCGACACCAATCTCTCCCATGGTCCACTTGCCACYGACAGAGAGCAGTCTCCATGAAAGCGCCCAGCAGTCCAGCCAGAAAGATCCCTCCACTATCGCTGACAGTTACAGCGCCTAGACTGAACTCCCTCTCATCATCGGCTATGTCTTCCCGAATAGCTGCAAAGGTTGATACATAGACCAGACCTCCTAGCAGTCCTTCCCAGAAGATGATCGCGAACACAAACCAGACAGTCGGGATGAATGGCCAGAGAGCGTGCGCGACGAGAATCACGAGATTGAGGACTTGCAGGAACGTCGGGATGTAGAGGCTGCGGATGCGAATGAAGGGAAGAGAGGACCGAGAGATGAAGACGCCGACTTGATAGATCGCGCCATAGGTTGGGTAGAATGCTCGCTGGGTGGTATCAGTGATTGCGCTCAGTCGAGGTATGGTTGGAGCAACTCACAAAATGCTTGAATGGTGATTCTGCCAGAGGAAACAGCAGAGTTGGTGCCACACCCTGGTTAATGGTGTACTCAGCGAGGTAAACGAGGAACAACGGTACCATGTAACTAAAAAGGGTCATATTCTCTTAGTATATGTGAAGAAGTGCCATGATGAAGTGAAGGAGGTTTGAAGGTCATCCCGAGGATAGACAAGCTTGCACTTCTGATTTTGACGTACGGTATGACAAGTGCTTTTGCGCGGACCAGTTTGCTTCTGAGATCTATCCAGGCTTGTCTAGCCCAGCTCTGCTTGTTGATGTATGCAGGCGAGACCGATCTTCCTTCAGGCCGAGCGAGTAAGCCAGCTGTATCGGGAGGGTCAACCTGAGAGGGATCAAAGTCGTCTTCCTCGGTATCTACAGACTGATATTGACGTTCATCCTTGCGTGCACCTCGGAGAGGCCCGAGGGGTAGCAAAATGAAGTAGCTGAATAGCATGACCAGCGGCAGCAMAGTACTCGATACCAATGTCGCGTGTACACTGAAGCCCAGCTGTGTTGTGGCAAGCGCATACGCTCCTAATCCATGAGCATTAGCAGCTGAGAGGACATGCATCAGAGTAGATAGCCTACCAGCACCGATGAGACCAGCACCACCAGTTCCGCTCCCCTGTCACGTGTCAAAATAGTTCTCCCTCACAAGCACGGCAGCTCTGCTCACCCAAGCCGCAAGACTGAAGGGACCATAGTAGTGTGTCAGACCGAGGAAGCTGACTTCTCCAAACCCACTGCTAATGTTTGCCAGGACGATACCGGCAATCTTACTCGATATGCTGCTGGCATCTGTATTGTTGGGCGAGAGAGCAACTGCCAGCATACCGCATGTCGACAATCCCGCGAAGATCAAGACTCGCAGTGAGTATGGGATCCAATGAATCACATACGGCGCAACGACTTTGGTCGCAAGACCCGGGACGATGCACGCGAGCAGCACCGTCGCTTTCGGCACGCTTGGACCGACGAGATCCAACGCGGCGGTGAGAATGATCACGTAGAAGACTGTGTCCGAGGGGATAAGCCGTGAGGAACGCCTGGCGTGCGCTTGCGATACTGACTATTGTTGATCAACCCAAAGAGCCAGAAAGCCACGGCGACGCGCGGATCAGCGCCTTGGAACACCGATCGGAGCCGCTCGACGTACACACGCCATGTTGCTGAGGGCGATCCAGGCATGGGCAGTAGCGTGTCACGGCGATGCTGGCCAGCATTCCCGAGGTGATGCTGAGCAGAGCAGATCAGGGCTATATGCGGCAGCAAGCAACGTAGGTGATGTTGTGACAGGGACCGTCAAGTGCCGCAGGGCAGGATTTTTGAAACGTGATGCTTATCGTCAGCACAGGGTTCAAGGAATAGGTTCCCCGTCCTGTACCTTACGCCTACCCGGGAACGATCGACAAGCGCCTCGAGATCTCCCACCCGACAAGTCTCGTCCAGATCTCCCCTCGACACCTCCAACTCCTACAAGGCACGGGAAGCATTTGCAACGCCCCAACGTTTCTATCGCTCCCGAGACATTGACCATCATGGACTGTCAATAAAATCACCATGGACCTTGGCTGCCACACACCTCACGCGATCGAACCGCGCTGCCGCCCCGATCGACACCCAATCGACAACGACATCGACAACGACCTTGCGAACGCATCACGACACGCGATAGCTAGCTAGCTCATCGAGCAGGAATATGGATCGCCACCCATTCGACCGTGTCCCGGATCGTCAGTCTGCTCACAACCAGACCGCGCCGCCGCCTTCCAGTCATGCATCGCCCTTCCTACYGCCCGCCGCTCAGCCGCCGGCCATAACACCATTCGCCGACCCCTTCCAAACCAACAGAGATCCATTCTACCCCGGTGGCAGTCGACGCGGCAGCCTGGGGCTGGCGTCAAGAGCATGGCAGCCGACACAAGGTACGTTTTACTTGGTCACACAAGCTCGAGGATGAGGTGGCGCTTGGGTGGGATCTACGCGGGCGCCCAGTCGCACAGCCGATGCAAAACTTGCGACACTCCTCCAGGTGTCCGTTTTTGCACGGCAGCGGGTGTACAGCATACAGTGTCTGCTGAGCGCACAACTGGTTTGCGTTTTGCCTCCCCCTGCCTGGCCGACGATTGCCCGTCAGTGGCCAACGACTGAGCCGAAACATTTGCCATGGCATGAGCGTGCGGAGTGGTGAGACACAATAACCATAGAGTCGCGGCGCAAGTCTTCGACCTCTGAACCATTCTTTTGTTGCTCCATTTCGGGAGCCACGAAAATCCCGGGACCGTGGCCCGATGCCACTGGCGCCCGCCGCTTCCGCAAACTCAAACAGCTTAGCTAAAGATCGCTAACGAACTCTCCTCAGGTAACCTTTCTCAGCAGCCACCGCCTCCAACACATCACCACCACCAACCCCCGCAACAGCAGCCTCCATCGCACAGTCAAGGGCTCCCTCCACCGCCTTCGAGTGGCTTGGCCATGTCTCACCCTTTTGACGATCCGCGGCGACGCTCTCTCGGCACAGCAGGAAGCCCACCGCAGTACCCAGGAGGTAGGTATACCGACACGGCGTGTTGACAGTGGGGAGAGCTCACCAAACTGCTTACAGGTCCTCCACCACAACCCTCCTTTCCCACGCGAAACATGCCGCCTCCCTCGCCTACCAGCAGCACACCCTCGTCTGCGGGACAACATGTTGGACCAGGTATGCGTGGTCCACCTTCGTCTGCACCGTTTGGCGGGCCCCGCGAGTACACAAGCCAACGCCCTGGCATGTCTATTTCAGCGATGCTAGGTGGCGACGATCGTCGGCCGGTTGGGTCACCACACAGCTCTGCAGCTGCCCCAGCGCCAATCACCAGATCGATGCAACCGCCATCGCCTGGAAGAGCAAGGGCTTCGAGCATGCGAGAAGGGAGCGACCGCGGTCAGAAAGGTTACAGTCCATCCCAAGGTGGGCCATTTCGAGAGTCGGGACGAATGGCTTCCGAGCCACGCAAAGATGGAATACTTGGTTCGCCAACATACCCTCGCGAGCCGCAACATAATTTTCGAGCCTTTCAAGCCCCATCGCAGGAGCATATGCATCACATGAACGGACACGGTGCGCCTACGCGACCGAACAGCCAACCTGTGGAGCTTTCGGGGCCCCGGCGGCACATGGAGGAGATGATGCGACCAGATGACAATCGCGCAAACATGATGAGGCACTACGGAGAATCGCCAGCCCCGCCCCGAACCGAGATGATGCAAATGCACGAACGGCCTCCGTTCCAAAACGGAATCACCTCACACCCGCATGAGCGGGCTGCGTATAACAGTCCTCAAATGGAGAATCGCGTGCAGCAACCGCCTCCTCCACAACCGCAGCAAGGACCTCATATGCGATATCAGCCTGGGACATTTGGCGCACCCATGCGTGAAGAGCAGGCATCGCTGTTCAGACCGGCCTTCCCCCCGACCTCGCATCCGGCACCTGACCAGCCGAGAGAATCCATCGAAGGGCGAGCGCCGGACATGCGCCGCCAAATGTCTCGTCAAAGCCCACCACCACATGCCGAGTACGCCGGGATTGAGCGAGGTCGGCCCGGAATTGAGCGACCAATGACGCAGGAAGAGCATCAGCGTATGGAAATGATGCCGCGAGAGCAGCAATACCGAGAAGGAGAAGGCTCCGTTCACAGGGCTGTTCTCAACCTAAGCCCTGAGCTGAATCGTCGTGGCCGCAATTCACCACTACCGCAAGCGGTGCAGGGAGCTCAACCTAGACATGTAGGTCCTGGTGGAGACAATCCTGGAATCAAGATGGAATTTGGCAGGATGTTCTCTGGTCTTGGATCTGGTGCTGGAAGTGCTACACCTCATGCAAGCCATCCGATCAATGGGACACACACGCCGTCTCGTAATAGCCCTGCACGACAGGCAGGTGAACCAGTCGAGGGCATGCGAGGAGTTATGATGGAGATGGAGGATACCAGAAGCAGCTCAAAAGCAGGGTCGAGGGGTGGCAAGAAAAATGGGCGAAGGTCAAGAGAAGAGATGGACGCCGATGGGAGGAACACTCCCGACATTCGTGGAGTAAAACGTGCAAAGGCTGCGCATCAGCACCACCACCATCATCACCACCATACAGCTCATCCGATTCATCACCACCATCACCGTCACGAACCTGAAGTCGTGACGCGAGCGCCTTCGAATCCTCTCTCACAGGCAAATCTTGCGGCCAGCCAGGCGCAGCACCACCATCACCACCATCATGCGCACCCGGTCGGACATCATCACCATCATACCCCACGAGCAATACCGCCTCCTCGCAAGCCATCGGTCACGGTATTGAGCAAGCGAGTTCTAGACGAGAGCGCGACGAAACCGCGAAAGCATCTCGGCTCACAACTTTACACGGCCGAAGTCTCCATGGCTCCCGCAGCGGAGACCAACATTGATGCTAAAATCAAGTTCAGCAGTAGAATGAAGCCCATCCCAGTCTTTGAAGGCAGAGAGAATTCGACTTTTACCATTCGCGTACCACGGTACTACCTCGCCTCGAGCGAGTCCGGCGAGGAGGAGAATTACAGTCTCGAGGAGATATGTAAACGCCGGCAGCTGTGGGGAACAGACATCTACACGGACGACTCTGATGTTGTCRCTGCTGCTGTGCACTCTGGCTGGATCAAGGGCGACTTTGGAGAACTGAACCAAGATCTGCATGACTATTGCGACAACACCTCCGAGCATGGTGGTGAAGAGGAGGTTGTGATGTCGCTGAGCGCTCGGCCCAAGAAGCCTGTTAGGGTCCCCGAAGGGTATGACGCCCACATCACCATTCTCATCCTGCCACCTCTGGAAAAGTACACATCCACTCATCAGCACCACATCTGGTCACGAGATTGGGAGAAGACGCATGATGGCATGTCGTACATGATACACGGTATTGAGTTTGTAGATGRGGGACCCGCGAGTCGCTTTGCGGAGCGAGGGGCGGCCGCGAGGAAGAGTCGGATGGCTTTGGAGGAGGCGAATCGGAGGGAGGYCGCTGCTGGCTTACTGATGTTCGCTACTGGCGCTGGAAGCGTCAAAGTAGGTGCCTAGGATCGTACGACCTGAAAGATGTAACCTGAGCCTCGGTCAGTGTCCGGAAAATGGAATGAAAGACTTTGATGCCATGATGATGCTATTATTGTGATACTTTTGTTTCGCTTTGTGGGGTCCACTCTCCTGTTCCATGTTACGTTTGATGGGGCCAAGAGCCGCTCGCATGGCAGAGCCGGTGAACCTTGTTGAAAAGGAGGGAAAGGAATCCTGACTTGATTTGGGGCGCTGTAGAAGTAACCGCAGGCATCACCAATCAATCAATCCTACGGGTGGGAAAAGAAAAAAGAACTACCGCTGAAGCGAGGAAARGAAGATGATGCCACTGGTTGGGCGAAATTACTGATATAAAGAACTACTATTCTTCGACATTATAGATCATAATGCCATCAAGACATTTTCAAGTCGCCAACTCRTATCGTCCCGCCGCACTGTCTGGTACAGGTTTCCATCCATCGTCGCCTTGCCCTTCCCCTTCCTCATCCCCTTGCCCATCATCACCCTCACCATCCTCGCCATCACCTTCCTCCGCCGTTGCCATTGCCGTTGCCGTTGCGGCTTTCTTCTCCCGTTTCACAAAATCGAATCCCGAGATTTCCGACCAGCTGGGATAATGGACTGTAGAAGAAGGTTCCTTTGCTCCCTTTGGTGGTGGAGGCATATATGTAGTCGGCGCGAGCAATTCGGCGCTCGCGAGATTCTGCTTTTTGGCTGGGAGATATGGGGAAGGTAAAGGCGAAGTTCTGCTATTGTTGCTTTGCAAGAATGGTGAGGGAAGCGGTGAAATTCCATTGAGGCGAGGAGTTGATGCGGGAGAGGAATCTGCGTTGCTGAAGACTGCGGGAGAAATTAAGGGGGAGATGAAGCGGTCGCGGGACAAGGCTGGGGAGTAGAGGGTCATTGGTGGGAGAGCCCAGGAAGCGGTTGCGTTTCTTGAGCCATCTTCTTCCCCTTCTGCTTCATCGTCTTCGTCGTCGTCGTCGCTGTTTGCTTTGCTGTCGTTTGTAGTGTCGTACGCCGAGGATTCGGTGGGGCTGTTCATGACTACGACGGGTCTTACCCAAGGCTGAAAGCTGTTCCGGGGAATGTCGAGACTTTGTGTCAGTCTTGGTGGGAAGGATTCCCTTTCAATCCAAACGGATGATCTGCGAAGGATGGATTCTCCGCTTAGTTCTGAGGGATGTCGACTGAGTCCGTCGGGACGGGCATTGATGCTTGATCTGGGGAACCACTCGGGTCCGAGGGAGGAGTTTCGCGCGGGATGTGCAGCGGGCGGCGCTCTGACCTCGGGTCTGCTTTGTCTCCAAGTAGAATCGACTCTACTTTGCCTCCAAGAAGAATCGGCCCTGCTTTGTCTCCATGAGGAATCAACCCTGCTCTGTCTCCACGAGGAGAGTGATGCTCTTCGTGTTGGAGATTCCGCATCAAGTTCCATGGACTCGTGTGAGATGCTCGCTCTCAGTGGTGTCCGATCGCCATGTGGATCATGTCGAGTTGATGAAGAGGTCATGGGCGAAATGTTGATCGTGGCCGGRGATGGGTTGATGATACGCTTCTCCTCCTCCATAGAAGCTCGAACAGCTTCCAGCTCAGCATTCACCGCTGATCTATCCAACCTTCTCATGCCCAACGCCGACGGTCGTGGCACAAAAAATCCGGAATCCCGCGACTGTTTCGTCGCCCTCCTTGTCCTGAGCGAGAGTTTGCGCAAGAAACCCGGAGCATTGGATTCCGAATTCAACGTACGCCCTGTCCAAGGCGACGCATGTGCCGGCTCAAGTGCTTCGCCATCGAGTTCGGATGGGATGCATGCTTCCAACTCATGAGGCTGCAGAATCCCCGAAGGATCAGCAATCTCCATGTTCTGTCTTCCATCCGACGCCTGCCTTCTTGGAGCGTACGGAGTCACATCAGGCCGATTACTACTTTGAAGACTCGTACTGCGAAGATGTGCATTCTGCGAGGAAGTTCGTGTCTGCGATCCGGACGCGTGAGTCTCCTTTTCGGACGAATTCGATTGATATCGATTGATAGCCGGCTCCGAGCTGTTCTTCCAGGAACGTTCGGAAGCGTCATTATCGATCAACATGGTGGACCTCCTGGCAGCCATATAGAATGATCCGGTGGAATCCTTCCTTCGCCATAACATCCAGAAGAGCACCACCACGAGTGCACATGCTGCGCCGCATATTATCACGCCGAGGATGACGGCTATCACCAGGTCTGCAGCCATGGAGACAACAATGCCAGGACGGCGACCAGCCCGTATTCAAGTACGGCGTCGCGTTGGTGGAAATTCGAAGTGTCGCAGGTGTCGTGGTGGATGTTAAAGTTCTGTTATAGCAGGGGTGCTGGCTGCAGGCTGTTCCAAATATGGCGACCACGTTAGGATCGACTCYCGACTCTCGTATAGTGCTGGATGTTGACAATGGTAATGACTGTGTTGCACTCGACCACATTCAGGAAGTGTTGCCGGAGACTTGGAGTGAAGTTGTGGTCGTGGCGTGTTCGATATGAGTTGGAAGGCCCGGCGGCGAAAGTCTGCGTGCAGGGCAGGGCGATGTGTAAGGAGACACGAAGAGAAGCCACTCTTCAGTGCCTTTGTAGACTGAGGGCGTCTGTGTGGTGATGCAGGTAAAGACTGTACAAAGATAAAGAGTGTGATCGCAGCGCCTGTTTGGAGAACAGCAGAGAAGAGAGCGAGCGAGAGAGAGAGAGAAGAGAGCCCAAGACAAAGGGAATGGAGAAGGGAATGGACGAGCAGATGACCTGGACGACTGTCCGGAGTGCAATCCCAGTCGTGGTGAAGAACGAAATTTGACCAGCACACAGTCTCGTGTGCCACGGGCCTCTGCGATAGATTCAAGAGACGGAAGGACCATACCTAGTACCTACCTGCCGTCACGCTTCGTAGTAAGCACCTGCACTCTTGAAACAGCACCGGGACAGGCACCGGCCCGCCCAATTCGACGGAGCTCTCGCAGTGAGAGCATTCCATGTTGCAAAGACGAAACAGGCATTCGCCACTTTACGCTCTGGTCGCGAGATTTCCCGCGTTTCCCGGTGGTGATATGAAGGGTAAGGTTCTTGACAGTGGATGCGACTCTTCGACGTTGCATGGATGCAAGCCTGCAACGTGTCAGATATTCCTCACGGATCGATCGCGGCACATCATGGAGAGATGGCTGACGAGTATTATCATCATAAATGTCCCCAGTCTAGTATCCTACATTACTACATCTATGCCCTACAGTTCTGTCGATAGTGATGAATTCATCCGCTAAGTGCGCAAATCAGGCGAGAATTAAATRTCAATGCCATAAGAATGTGCCTCGCATGCTGTGTGTCCAAGCGCAGGAGGTTTTTTTAGATCATGTCGGGAGGCCGTTCGTCCATCAAGATGTCAGTTCATCTCTAACTTCATTACTGCATCAGAGCATCGGCCTTTTGGCGTTCTTGAACGACAAGACCCTGTAGCTTCCGCATCTGGTTCAATGCGACGTCCCGCTCCGTCTGCAGCTCCGCGACTTCGAGCTGGCTTCGATTGACGCGCTGGACGACAGTCTGGACATCCTCCTCGGCCTCACGGAGGAGAGCCTCGAGCTCCTTCACCTTGCGCTCTAGAATCTGGGTGCGGCTCATCTCGAGCAGACTCGTCTCGCTCAATCTCCCACCAAGCTTTGGGCTCCTCTTCATCATGGGTGACGGAGGTCCAAGCTTACTGGGCTCTGGGATGGAAATCCGGAGTCGGGAAAGCTGGGGAGTTGTAGAGTCTTCAATCCGGCGCACTTCCGCGTCGTGATTGGCGAGCGTAGTCTCCGAGTGTTGCTGCGCTGCGAGCACACTGTCCTCCATACCCGCGAGACGCTTCTGCATCTCCTCAATCTGAAGGGTCGACTCCCGCTGCTCCCGCTCACCTTTCGCAATTGCAGCCGACAGACGGTTGCGGAGCCCGGTGTGAGATTGCACCTGGCTTTCCAACTGCTCCGCCAGCTCGTCCATACGTTTGGCGGATGCCATCAGTTCTTCGGAGCTTTCATCCGTCGCGGTGCGTGCTCGTTGGCGGTAGTCTTCTGCGACCTGCCGTGCATGATCCCTCTCAGTCTCAGCTCGGGTGATGCTGACTTTGAGCTGTTCGTCCTCGGCATTGGCGTCTACAGACTCAGAACCACTCATGTCGGCTCCTTGGAGAATGACACGCAATCCACGAGTCTCCTGTTCCGCCCGGTCCAGGTCCATCTTCAGACCAGAAAGGCTCTTCTCATACTGCCATTTTGTCTCGAGAGCGTCCTCTGTTCGTTTCCTCAAAGTCGTGACTTCTTCCTTCAAAAAGGCAACTTCTTTGGTGAAGGCGGTCCGTTTGGGAGTGGTGGCCTCGGCTTTGTTCTTCGCAATGGTGAGCTGCTTGACTGCGCGTTCATGCTCCCGATGCTGTCTCTCGTAGCGTCTGATCAGTAATTTGAGGGCTTTGTGCAGAGCATCCCTCTGGTCTTCCATTTCTTTGAAAACCTCCGGAACTAATCCTTGTCCGATAGAACCAGATCGCTGACGTCCTCCTTCACGGCCATCTTTGATGGAGCCGCCCCGTCGCAGACTGGTACTCCTTGTCAGAGACCCCGTCGCTGACCTGTRGAGGCTCATACGATGGCCAATTGCAGATGCTACACCATCTTCAGCGATGCTGTTAAATCTCGAGTGATTGCCGTCGTTGCCTGCTCGCAGTGTAGCCAGCTCTTGTTGCATGCGAGTGTTCTCGTACACCAAACCCTGTGTATCCGCGGCCTGAGACTCCAGACCCTCGACCCGTGCCTTCAATTGCGGTACGACCTCATCCCGCAAGTTATCTGCCTCGTTCCTCAACCTTTCCAACTCTTCTCGGGTGGCACTGTAGAGGTCCTCAAAGTTTTCCTTGGTCATCTTCTCCTGTCCTAGACGTCTCTTGGTCTCTTCCAGACTTGTCGTCAGCTCATCGAGCTTCTCCGCGGGCGTTTCTTCCTCGCCTCGCTTATCTAGTTGGTCTTCAAGATCACGAACGAGCTCCTCTAAATCTCTCCTCCGACCGAGCTCGGTTTGTAGTCGGGCTGCCGTCTCTACTTGGAGATTCGCCTTTTCTTGCTCAACTTTCCGTAGTTGCCTTTCCATCTGTTCCAGCTTGGCGTCAAAGTCTGAGATGGGAAATCGAGTGGAGCTCGCGCCGCTATCCGAGAAGTAATCGCTGGTTCTCCGCTGGTTTGGATCGGAGGAAGGCATTGAAGGTAGCTCAGCTCGTAGGCGATCCATCTCATCTTCTAGCTCCATTTCCCTCCGAATAGACTCGGCCAATTCCTGACTGACGTGAGAAAGCTCGCGTTCCAGCTCCCTGACGTGCACATTGTTCGGGCCATTGCCGAGAAGTAGAGGTGTCTCTGGATTGTGAAAGTATGCATTGGGCATGTTGGCCTTTGCCATGTCCAGACCAGGGGATGTCAGCCGTGGTCTGCCATTCGCATCGGTGCCTGACCGAGACATTCCTAGTCCAGGCGACGGCAGCGGCGAAAGAGAGCGTTCGGAAAAGGTGGTTGTAGGTGAATCGCTCGCTGACTTCCCAGACGCATTCCAGCCAAAGAAAGACCCAATCCCAAGCCCTCCAGGCGACTTGGGTCTTCTGGATTGCGAGTCAAACGACTCTGCGTATAGCGATTCCTCTGTCAAAGTCCGTTGAATTCCGTCAAGCTGCAGAGTCATTGTTGGTGCTGGCTGCGCAGTGTTCATTAAGTAGCGTTCGTCAGGCTGTCTTGAGAGAAACCGTTCGCGATCGTCGTATGTACTGTAAAGGTCTTGTTGTCGTCCTGGCGCATATCTCGAGAGAATGGGTATGCTGGACCGTCGCTGCGACTGGCTGTATATCGAGGAGGCAGCCGTGCTGACTATGCGGGAGTCGATCGAGGCACTGCGATCGTGGGATGGTTGAGATCTCGGGTTAGTGTAGGAAGATCTAACAGCCGTAAGTATGTGGTCTGGTGTTGGTATAGTGCCATATCTCACCTATTCTCCGGCGGTGATTCCAATCCACTCTCCCAAGCCTGTGTAGCCACTCTACTGCTAAATTGTTGTGGTTGTAACAGCTGCGGACTGTCGACGGAGACTGGTCGCGCGGTAGGGTCGAATAACCGCGGCGAGGCCTTCTCGGAGCGGGAGAACGAGGCTCTGGCAGGCTGGAGGGCTTGATGATGTGCAGGTTTAAGTGGAGCACCGGATGGGGWGATGGGTAGCTGCGAGCGAAAGACCGAGAAGGATGGTACTTGGATCTGCGCAAGCGAGGCCGGTATTGCCCTTCGCTGTGCTGGCGAGGTGGGGCGGTGGTGTTGGTCGTAGTCGAAGGGCTGTCGCCGCTGCTGTTGTTGCTGCTGCAGCGGACGGGCCTGGAGTTCGAATGGGTCAAGTTCGCGACGAGTGCCCGCCAGGGACTGTAGGGATGGTGCGTGGGACATGTCGGCGTGCCTCTCATAGGCCCTTCCTGGATCTGATCTCCAATGTTGACCAGCGCAAAGCCAAAAGTTGCCTCCAGCGGACCAGCTCACTCTCAGCGGCAAATCGGGCTAAAAACGGGCGCGGGAAGGTCGTCACTCGCGTCCAAGTAGCTCACCAAGGCGCTGTGATAGGCATGGTGTCAGCGAATTGTCCGCTCGGCGCTCGGCGCGCTCGTGCCTCGTTCGTGATGAAAGGAGGTACAGTACCTGAGAAGCTAGACCCGGTCCAGGCAAAGTAGACGCTTGGGCCAATCTTGGATATCGAAACAATCTCGCGCAAGTCCACTCCGGTTCGTCCCTTTAATGAGGCSTCGGGAATGGAGGGAGCGCATGATATGTACGCGCGAGCCCGTACACATCACGCCCGCTGTGCGCACGAAACGTCGCAGCATTACTCGCCGGCGACAGCGTTAAAACCCACATCTGGGCAGGCGTTGTTTGGACGTCAGGCACTCCCTCTCTCATTCAAGGCTCGTCCCGAGAGATCAGCTAGCCGCCAGGAACAGAGTTTTGACCAACGCGCGCGAGCCGAAAGGGGGAGCCGCAGACCCCTCTCTTTGAGTCTCCACCYCACTCCCGTCCTCTCAGCGTCTCCACTGATGATGATAGACGGGGTTGCATCGAGGAAATGAAGACCGACTTTCAGGCGTGACGTTTGCCGAAGATACTATGCAGATGATTGGACTGTACGGGCAAGACACGATGATTTTCACAAGGAAATCTATCATGTTCCACCACAGCCCACTTGACGCTTCGCAACTCCGACGCGAGTCAGGAAGCAACTCTGGCACATCTAGCGCAAGATCAATTCGTATGTCTCGACCGTTTTGTCTTCACACCTGCAGATATCAATGATCAAACTGGCAACGGTAAAGGCACTGGAGGGGGGATGCGACATGTCAAAGTCTAGAGCGTCCCAAGCAAGCAGATCTTCACGATCCACGATGTTTTGCTGATACTGCTGAGGATCGTGTACAGACCATCCGCTACACCGACTCGATAGGAGGCTTGGCCAACGACGCCTCATACACACGGCGTGTAGCACTTGTCGGGCTAGCAAGGGAGGTGGTCAACTTAATCGAGAAGAAATAGGCCAGGGCTCTTGGCCCGTCTAGAATGATTCACTCGAGCGACTTCACCTCTGCGGGACTACTAAGACACTCACTTGGATCGCTCCACGCGTCTCCTTTTCATGATCTGCTTCGCCTTTGAGAAGAGATCCTCTAGCCTCATCTGGAGAATCTCATCGACTACCTGCCTCGGCTCCAATATCACCATTAGCCATCATCTCCATCGGACTGTCCAACTGCTCCAGTAGAGCAATCCCAACACCCTCAGAGCCCCTCAAGCCCAGCGACCTAAACGAAGCAGGCATCGGAACTGCAGCTGTTCTGCCATCTTCCAGCCGATGATAGAGCGTCTCAATCTGCTCGCTCACTCTGATATTCCCTGTGAGCCATATGTGCCAAAATCGCTCAGCAGCAGCAGCAATGCGATAGAAGTTTGCCTTCTTGCCATCCGGATCGTAGAATGTAATGTGCGAAGCGCTGGATGAAGCGACGAGCATGTGTAAAGTGCTCACGCCATGATGGTGGCGTGCAAAGTACTCCCACAGTTCGGCAGTCCACGCAGGATTGTATGGCTTGATATTTGGCGCGAGATTCTTGGGTATGCTTCCGGAAGAAGCATTGCGAGCCTCCTTGGAGAACTTGTTGCCAACTCCAGGAGCGCTGATGATGTCGCTCAAGATGACTGCGGCTTTGCTGAGGAGAGACTGCTCTTTGGGGCCACTGATCGCGTCTCTCAGGATGTGGAAGACAATTTCCCAGAGTGCCACTCCGAGAGGACGATTTTTGCATTCTGGGAAGAGTGCGTGAAGATCTCGCCGGATCTTCTCGCTCAGCAAGTGGAAGGCCGCATAGTCGAAGTTGAGATGGGGCTCGTCGGCGATCATGTGGCTTTTGAAAGTCGAGAGAACTTCCTTGACGGTAAACTGCGGCTGGTGCCATGTTCCCTTCCTTCCTTGCTTCAGGCCCTTTGACTTCGCCGTGAGCTTCATCAACACTGTCTGGATTAGATCGCCTCTTTCAAAGGTCCCAAGACGGTCGTTGGCATGCCAGGACTCGGTAATCGCCACTACATACTCAGACGTAGGTGCCAAGGCTCTCCGATGATTGCGCATGACAAATTTATTCGTGGGCACACCTGCAGACATGTACTTTGAGGCTTGGGCGATGGGAAGACCGAGAGACAGGAGGTACTGTTTTAGAAAGCTCTCAGCATCATACGCACCGGATGTCTTCGGCACCAAAGGCGTATGTGACTTATGCGTGCTGATCAGGAAATGCATATCTTCCCATGTCGGTTTGAGAAGACCAGATTTGGTGATGGCAGTGTACAAGCTGGCTAAAGCAAAGACGGTCAAATCCAAGTTTGCAAAGCGAATACCGATCTTGTGGTACGCCATGCGATCGCTCCAGAGAGCAGCGCCGGCAATGCAAGGTGAGCCCATCATACAGGATGTTGCCTTTCCGAGCATATCAGGAGACGTGTTGTGATCGAGGCCTCTGGATATCTGAAAGTCAATGGTCTCCTGAGTAACGAAGAGTTGGTTCTTCCAATTTTCGTGTCTGTTGAAGATCGGTGCAAGTTCTGCTCTCCATTTTGCAGAAGGATGCTCCAAATCCGCAAAGTGGTTGCAGGTTGTGTCAAGTCTATGGTACATTCTCTGGGTGGTGTCAAGCCAGGCTTTTGCAGCGACACCAGGCTTGTCGCCGATGATATCGTACCTAGACAAAAGAGCATGAGTGTCAGCTAGTCTCCTAGAAAATGGGAAAGAATCATTGGCCGTTTTCAAGTCTCAAAGCCTCCTCTCTCCCAAGACCACGAATAGCCATTGCCTTGGCGACCGCCTGAGCAGTGAAGGACCGGCTGCTGACCTTTGAGATAGGCCAATGCTTAGACGGTCTGACTTACAGATCAATATGGATAGCACAAGCCATGACCAACCATGTGGGCGTGGCTTTGGCATCGTAGTAGTCTGCCATACCACACAACCACTCGCTTCGTTCTAAAATTTGTTTTGATGGACGCTGCGCTTTGGCTTTGTAGTTATGGATCCATACCAGAAGCTCAGGAGCCTGGACCTTCAATATTGAACTGAAGTCATAGGCCTCGGGGCTGAGGATCCCACACGAAGGAGGATCCCGTGATTTGTCTTTGCGCAGCATCTTCCTACCTTCTGCTGTTTCTGCCAGCTTCTTCATCTGRTCTCGGGTGTCTCGCAGAAGCACAGCCGCCGCTGGACAGATGAGCTCGATGAGCTCTTCGTTTCGAGCTTCAGATGTGGAAGTTTTGTCTAACGGCACAACACACCTTCGAATGTCATGGTAAGCAATCATCAGTCGTGAGACCATCTCAATGACTTACAAGGTCTTGCCCTTGCCGTAAACATCCAGGCCAAAGTAGGACAGCAGCTTCCACCAGTCGTCGAATTCGGGATACTTCGCGGTGAACTTCCCATCCTCGAGACGCATGAGGCCGAGACCAATCTCTGAAAGCTGTGACACCAGCGTAATGCTCAATTCACCGGCAGCGTACTGGAGCCACGCGTGCTTGATGAACTCCCGCACGTCATGCATGTCTTGGAGGTGGCACCARAGAGCAAAGTCCGCACCCATTCCGTCATCTTCGAGCTTGGGGTGTTTGGTAGGACCCAACTTCGCTTTTGCGGAAGGCGGTTTACCCAGTGGGGCGGTAGACGGCTCCTCGACTGCGAGTAAGGAGAAGACGTTGGTGAGATGATCTTTCACGGACTGCGCGTCAGATTCTGGAACTTTCGCCTCTGACTGTTTGCCACTTCTGACAGATGGCAGCAACGTATCGCGGACTTTGATCAGCAGCTCGATGAACCATTGGTGAGACTCGTTGTCCTTGGCATTTGATCGTTGACTGTGCCATTTGGCCTGTGACTGGCGACCATCAATAACCTGCAGTGCAGTAAGGTATTGCGTTAGCATACACTCGGAAGAACGATCCCCGCGGGCAAAAACATGACCTACATCTTGGAGAAGCGCAACGATTGTCTGCGGGACGGCAGTGGCGGAGTTCGCGACTGCTTTCGCCAAGTCGAGGAGTTGTTGAGCTCTCAAGGTCACCTTGCCGCCCGCAGCGTATCCCGCTGTCTCTGTCAGCCAGTTCAACACCTGCTCTTGTGCTGCCTTGTACAGCTCTCATCGGCCTAGCTTTGGTCGTTCCATCGAAAATTAGTACTTGAGGTTTGGGTTCTGGAGACGAGAAGAGAAGGTGKTCGTTTTGGAGAAGATTGGAGCAAGTAAAGCGACTGAAGCTGTTTTGACACCACAAAGAAACAGAGATTTTGCTCTTGGGCGGTTGGTAGTTGCTAGMAGCGTGCTGAATTCGTTTGTTCCGGCGTAACGGCAGCGTGCAGTGTTGAGGCAGCATACATAAAGGTACTAGTTGGGATCAGCTGCTAATATGAGCTCTATCACTTACCACGACCTTCTCTTGCGCCAGAAGATGTAAAGTATCCCAACCTGTAGTCGTAGTGTGAAGTACTTGGAGGGCGTCAGGGTGATATGGCGGACAATATGCCGGGTCGAGATAATGACACAGATCGCCTACTTTCCGTCCGGATCCAGGCCAATTCACGGCGCTTCACAAGTTTCGCGAGCGGGAAAAATGCCAGTCTTCAATCTTAAGGTCTGTTCAGATTGAAAGTGGCCACCTGCCATCTACTTCTTACCATCAAGATCCGTGTAGAAGTCCCAGCCAAACGTACCAGATGGGTCGTTGAATCTGAACTTCTTGTCAATGGACTCGATCTTCTTGAGATCATCAGAGTCCAGCTTGAAGTCGCCCTCCAAGTTTGCCTTGATTCTGCTCTCGGTCTTGCTCTTTGGGATAACCGATCGACCTGCGTGATGGTCAATATCGTCGCTGCGTGCGATCTCCATGGAAACTTACCGTGAGCAATGCCCCAAGCAAGAGCAACCTGTGCTCCAGTCTTGTTGTGCTTCTTGCCGATCTCAACCAGAACAGGGTCCTCCATCAGCTTTCCAAGTTCTTCACCCTTGGAGTAGATAGTGTTCTGATTTCCAAATGGAGAGTACTGGGTGACGTGAATGCCTATGATCCTGTTTAGCAGCTTCTTCTTCAAGGACGCTCAGAACACCCAATCGTTGACTTACCCTTAGACTTGTGCCACTCATCGAAACTCTTCTGTTGGAGCCATGGGTGACACTCGAGCTGGTGAGCTGCTGGGACCTTTGCACGAAATGTTAGTCCCGCACCTGCTTCTCGAAGCATGAGCACAACTCACCACACTGGTCTCCTTCAACAAACGTTCCATCTCCTTCTGGGAGAAGTTGCTGACACCAATGGCCTTTGCCTTGCCCTTCTTGAAGCACTCCTCCATAGCCTTGTAAGTCTCGACGTAGTCAGCAGTACCGGTCTCAACCTTGCCATCCTTGTCCTTGGGGAACATGTTGTCGCCAGACTTGAAAGGCGATGGCCAATGCATCAGGTAGAGATCAACATAGTCGGTGCCAAGGTCCTTCAAGCTAGCATCCAATGCTGGCTCGACATCCTTTGGGTCGTGGCTATTGTTCCAGAGCTTCGTCACAAGGAAGATCTCAGATCGTGGTACACCAGATGCCTTGATACCGGCACCGACAGCAGGTTCGGTCCCATAGATACGAGCCTGGATGGTCAGAAGTGATGCGTGTGCTTAGAGAGCATTGACTTACGGTATCAATATGTCTGTAGCCAGCCTTCAATGCAGTAAGAACAGCGTCCTGCTGTTCATCCTTGTCCTGCCAGGTTCCGAAGCCCACGGCGGGGATTGAAGCTCCAGTGTTGAGCTTGAGTTGGGTTGTGCTAGCCATTCTGAGTTGTCCGGTTCTTGAGACGATGTGTTGAGATATAGAAGAAGCTCGTGAGATCGCAGATGTAAGTGTTCGGGAAGACATTGAGCAAGAGAAGCTACCTAGTAGACTTTTTGGTGAAGCTATATTGTGAAGCTTAGGTGGGCCTTGACTATGATGGAGCACGTAGACCTGATTATTGCATCAAGGTGCAGTATCCCTTCGAGCTGTCCGACTTGATGATGATGTCTTGTGACGTAGAAATGAAGTTCTCAATTGCCGTGGAGCCGTTCAACCTTCATTGAATCCCGGGAGAAGGCCAAGGGCTTGGGCCGGTGACATTGAAGATGGCCGACCTGCGGGCTTCCCTCTTTGACGTCCACAACACGATTAATCATGAAGGAATGACTCTCCGTAGGGCCGGTTATTTTTGTGATTACAACATTGGTACCTTATCCTTCACGAGCCTGGCCATGAACACACTACGAGGAGAGTTCCATTCCGCCATCCCCGAGCGTTCAGTCAAGCTCCAACGTCCCATCCTTGCACAAGACAAAGCGAAGCATTTTGGTCTCTGCACTGCCATTACAACATGTACTAGTCGCATTACTTCCTGCTCTCGGTAGACCGCCCAAAACTTCTCTCTTCTCGACCGACCTATCCCCACGAAATTCCTCCTCGCAAGACTCCTCGAGTCAGATCTGGACGTACTGTATCACCCTGCAATACTGTTTGTAGACGAAGCCTGCAGATGAACAGGCGTACAACTGTCGGCAAGAGCAAGAGTAATTGAAGGCGCCTACAAAGCCAAAAGACCGACCAAGCCAGCCGCACCAGCAAAACCCATACCCATAATCGCAGTTGGCACAGAAGCACCGCCCGACGAAGTTTCGCTGCTGCTATCGCTGCTTGATGAGTCGTCACCGGAGCTGCTATCGGTGTTCTCACTATCGGAACTGCTGGTGGTCCTCGTGGCAGTTGGATTCCTGCGAGTGGTCGCGAGAGTGGAGTTTCCTGTTGGGCTGACGATGACGGTAGGTGCGCCAGAGATCAAGGATGATGAGACCATGGAAGAGGAAGAGGACAATAATGTGCCGGTGACGTTGGCGCTATCATCGACTGGGATGAGGTAGGTCTGAACTGCACTGGGCAGCGCTTCAAACCATGAAGGAGTGTTGCCAGCGTCAAAGGCCGAGGAGATCTCGCTGGCGACTGCGGCAGAATTCGTTGCGTATTCGGAAATCAGCGAAGATGGTAATGCTGTCGCCAAGACTGAGACGACACTTGCTCTGGGAGGTGTTAGTGAAGCGTTCACGCCAGGTGTAAGTTGATCAGTAGTACTGACAGATCGGTCTGTGCGGAAGCCGTGGCAGCGAAAGCGAGAGCAAGAATCTGATACTGCATGGTGAACGAAAGTGATTTGAAGTCTTGAAAACGCGTTCGACGTTTGTTATACAGAATGACACACCGAGAGAGTGGATGAAAAGGTGAAACGGCGACAGCAGATGCGAGAGTGTCTATATACAAAGGTTTGCTACCTTATTGACGCAGGCCCGCCCCGTCACCACAATGTACGAACGCCGCCAGGTCTGATCGTGGAAGGCTTCTAAATTTACGCCTCTACAGGTGGGTCGCAAGTCAGCCGCGTTGTTGCACGACACGCGTTCCGAGACTGGAGGCGGCGTTCACCAATCAGCTCAGCTGGGATTGTTCGACATGTCGCTGCTTTTGCTCAGAAATGGACGACTGAAGCTGACGTGGCCAGCGCATGACTAGGTAGGTATGCCACTTATCGTCCGCGTACACCACAATGCTCTCTCCACTGTTTGCTGAAAGCACCAACCGTGGTTCTCAACTGGGAAGTTCGTCCCACAGTCCCCACCCTCGCCAGGGCCCAATGTTTCCAATTGCGCAGATCGCTCCAGGGTCGCGGAAACTTGAGCGCATTGTGTGCAGGGATTCTCCGCCTCAATTCGACCGTCGACCCGTCCGGAAGCGAACCTCAACCACATCTCACCTCTTTGAGGATGCACCATTTGCTCTCGGAGAGGTTAGACGGTCGGCAAAATAACACGTCGCACGCGTTGGCCAGCACCGATGTCTTTCCAGTCTTTGCGATCGAGGATGAGATGCTGTCGGCCGTGAAATGACTGTGTTGAATATGATCAACCTCGTACATCATCTCTTTGCATGGGAGGTTCTTCATGTCTACGAAGTCCTCTCGAGCATCCCAGCTCTGGTACGTTGGCAGCGAACCAACTCTCGCAAAGCCATGGCGAAAGCAGATCTTTGGCCAGCAGGAATACTCTCCGATGCAAAGAGACGCTGTAGTACTCATCGCGCTCTTCGAACGGCATTGCCACGTCCGGCCAACGATGACTGTCTCTCCAACGAAGTGCTTGCAGCCCTTCCACGTCGAGCAATCCTGACGACTATGACAACATTGCCAAAAGCAACGGCAATAGCATGAGGACTAAGTACGGCTACCGGTCCAGGGTTGTTGACGTGCAAGCTCGCGGCGCAGCCAAGACCGGAAGCCGTGTCCGAGAGAACATCAAGCGTTTCCATGTCACCGTCAGCCAAAAGCTTGTAGGCTTCCCATTGCTCCTCACTTGACTCGTCATTCGTGGCTTTACGCGCGTGTCGGCGTTGTCGCAGCTGAGAGGCGTTGGGTCGTCGATTGCTGCCTGCTTCCTGGTCGGTCGGTGGCTGCCTACGCCTCCGTAGACCAAGAATGGCTTGCGAGCGTACCTAAAGCAGAGGGTAGAAAGATTAGCAATGTCTCAGACCACGATGAGAACTTTCAAGTTTTCAGACGTGCAGACCTCCCCGTCGGTATGGTCTTGCCCATCCGGCGTCAGATGCATTTCGCTCTCGAATTTACTTACACCAACCCAGGCGCCAGGCCTACTGACAGTATGCTTCTCGTACATCGCTCTAGAAAGTGGCCGACATGTCAGGCATAAGCTCGCACCGTGCTCATCTTCTGGTGTCCACACCGTGAGGGTGCATTCATCTTTCCCAGGCACCTCGCCTGAGACGGCAAATTTCCGAAACGCAGTGTGCCCGCATTTGCACGTCCGCGAAGAGCCTACTAGAAGTCTATTGCCATGAGTACCTGCTTCGGAGATGTCCACATGGTGCAATTCGTCCAGTGTACTGCTGTCCAGAAAGTATGCCGATGTTGATGTCGTTAGGATCAATCGTTCCATTTCGAGGTCGGACCACAACTGCAAGGAGACCGCACCATTCAGGCCTCCATGCGGATTTTCGGCSCCAAGTTTCCGGCTTGCACTCTGTACCCATTTCTCGCCATTCCAGCTATGAGAAATGACAGTAGAGTCCTCAATCACAATGACAAGTTGACGACCTCCTGATTTTGTGTCGATGATGTCGGCTGCTATCAACGGCATGCTGTATAAATCTGCGCCGCTCGATGCTCCGCTTTCCATACAACTCATGGCCAGCCGTGCGCCGGAAGTCAGCGCGATGAAGTGGAGCTTGGCTCCGCCTTCGCATGGTAGTGTATAAAAATCGAACAGGATTGCTGGGTGGTCATCCGGGTACTGGACAAGTCTGGATATGGACGATCCGGTTACAGAGTTGTATACCAAGATGCGATCATCGGCGCAATGGCAGGCGATCCAGTCCCCATTATCGCCGATAGCGAGATGGTGAACGGGCCAGCTAATGTTATTAAGAACCTCTGATGGCACTGCTACCGTATGGTAGGCCTGCTGTTGTCTGTCCAAGACCGAGATTGCAACAATGCGGTCTAACGATATGGTAACGAAATGTCCACTCTCGTTGCTAGCTGCCATCTTAACGATGTCAAGTTTAAGAGGCAGAGAGACCTCTTGAACAGACAGAAAGTCTTCAAGTTGCTCGAGAGCGATATCATTATCCTCATCTCCTGCTTGATTGTAGAGCAGAAAATTCATAAGAACCACAACTAAAAACTGTCAGTGCTGCCGTCGGTACTTGAAATGTGCACAGCTGTATGGCCGTCGAAATGAGAACAAAAATTGCCAATGACCGCTCTCAAGAATCGCCAATTCTAGCTTGGTAGAACCCTCTCAAGCGGCAAAGTTGCCCAGCAAGTGACGGAGAGAGCTGTTGGGGATGCTCCGCACGGCTATCCGGAGTGATGAACGGAATGGGCGTAACTTACCAAATGCAACGATGAAAACAATCGCCACTGCGACTGGATAGAAATGGTGAATAGCAAAGCTGCGCATTGCCTGCGTCCAGGCTTCCTTGGGTCCACTGGTAGCTCCAGTTCGATCGGCACCGCCGAGGACAATGACCAGAGGAGCGTAAACGCTGATAACAAAGCTGGCGGCGCCTGGTTTTGCGAGGGCCATGACTTCCTTCGCAGTACTGAAATCTTGCATTTGCATCCACTCGTTTGGTGACAATGTGGCATTCACCGACGGCAACACAAAGGGATCACTTGCGGCGTTGGAAGCTGGAACCATCCCCAGAAGCTGCCCGAAACTGGTACCCTGCTCGCTGTGCTYGAAGAAGTGGAAGTTTAGTGACAGAATGAATGTAGTCGTTACTAGAGTGCCGGCCATCCGTGTGCTGAAGGGAAGTCGCCCATGGAGCATGGCATCGACGAAGCCGGGATGCGTTGGTGAGTGTTTCCGGCGATGACGGGTCCGGACTTGCGTATGTCTCGCTGTGAGGGCATCTTGCAGCTCAAGACGTGTTATATCGACATTCAGGACCGCAACGAAGAATGTTAGGAGAAAGAAGGCGTCAAAAAGAGTCGCAATTGCTGCAAAAGCACAGAAAGCAGCAACACCTAACGTATTGGTCAGCTGTTTAATTCGCTCAAACAGATGCTTCACAATCGATGCTACCCGAGGGAAGCCAGGGGTAGAATGGTTGACGAATTCTGGGAGAATATTTCTGTGAGACCAATCAGGCGAGACCTACCTGGAGACACTAAAGTTGACAATAAGGACAGTATCGTCAGGTTCTGAGCAGCAGCGGCAACAGATAAAGGCCCAATATCTCCAAGAGCGTTGGCAATGCGCAATTCTGTTGCCATTGTCGGCGGATAGGCGAGCACGGCATTGATCAGACGGAACATGTTTTCAACGCCGAGGACCAGTACCACAAAAGGGTATGCATTTTGGGGAATCGTGGCCAGGTTGATCTTGAGCATCCCACATATGGTGAAACTGGCAAGAATTGAGCACGTCATCTGTGTGATGGCAGTGACCACGAGTCCGAAGCGGCTGTGGAAGGCCTTCATTCGCCGGAAGCTCACCAAGACATAGACCGCCATGCAACCGTACGCAAAGCCAAGGGCAATGTGCTCTTTGAAGCTCAGCGGCGTAAGGCTGAATTCGTAGACGCGGTGACTCGTGACATGCCCATCAGATGGGAACATGGCGCAATCCCGACAAGCTCCAAATGCCAGTGACTTCATTTTCTCCTGCCACTGGCTGCCAATGTCCTCTTCGAATTTGTTGATCAGCGTAATGACTAGAGCGTCTGCCGCGAGGAGCTCATTGCGATTGAATCTTTTGCCTGCAAGCACAGACGCTGGCCGAAGTGCGACGTTGAGAGACGAGTAGCCGAGTTTCTGGGTGTTGATCGTCTTCAAGACATCTAAATCGGCTTCCAGGATCTGCGCAGAGCTGTTCCAGTACATCAGTGGAGAGTGATAGCCCCACTCCAATGTCCCTGATCGCAGGTTGTCACTCAAGGCTGGAAGGGCGTTGCTGAGGTGGTCGTCGACAATCAAGCTTTGTTGGACTTTCAATGCCCTTTGCAGAACTTGCTTGTCGAGTGCTTCCATGTAGCTTCCATGTATCCAGATCTGACGAAGCTCGACATCGATGGGAGTATTTCCGTCTTCAATAGGTTTGGCCGTGGTCCAGGCTTGATTTGGAAACGCTGACTGGCCCGCTGCAGGATTCTCTGCAAGGAAAATTGATGGATACGAGAATCCCATGGCGATTGCAACGCTGATCAACATGACCGCTAGCCAGTGTTGTGCTGTAGTCTTGCCATGTCGATAGAAAGCTCGGCGGATGGGATGACTTGCAGGCAGACGCGGAGGTGCCGTCGTCCCGCGAATCGGAGACAAGAGATACCAGAGCATGGTCGCAATGCCTCCCTCTGACATTTATCCAGAAGGTTCAGGAGTTTGGCTGAAGTAGATATTCTTCCGTTCTATTAAAAGCATCGTTGTGAAGATTACGCTCGCTTTTCATACGGTCTGTTGATCGAAAGAAAAGCTGGAACGAAGACGGGACAACGACTCTGTTGGAGATCCGGACATTACGTGAAAGTGGAACGATGGAAGGAGAGTGAAGTTGAGGTGCAATGCGGCGGCCTACGTCCCCGAACTGGGAATTAATCAATGCTGAGACCATCGACCAGCCAACGTCACTGTCAGGGAGCTTCGACAGCTTGCAGCACCTTCTCAGCCAACATCATCATAGCTATCACAGCTACAGTCTGACCGCCACAATGTCCATCGACCCTCCAGCATACATTGTGTCGCTCCAGAACAACATTCGAGCACGGCCAATATCATGGGAGGGAGCTGTCCGGGCCAAGACGATCACCGATGAGGATCTGAAGAAGATCAAGGCGATTGACAAGGTGCGGAAAGAGCAGCGCAAGCAGACGATTGAGGGAGATGTCAAGACGTACACTGCTCTCTTGCTGGGTAGCGGAGAGACTAAGAGCATATTTGAGAGTGCAGCGAAGAGGACAGACATCCTCCAGTATATGCTGGTCTTGACCGGAGACTTGGTAGATGGTACTCAACAGGAAGCTCTAGTACTTGATGCATGAACTGACAATTTGCAGACATACCATCCCTGACCGAGGCTCTCATCAGTCACCCAAAGCCATTCAAGCCTCTACTGCCGCTCCTGAAGCAATCGTCAAATCCAGAAGATCCCATCCCGCTATTGACGTCCTCGGTACTGTCATCGTTGCTCTCGCATGCAGTCACCGCACAGCCCAAGTCAACTCCCGAGATTGATGAGGCACTCCCAAAGCTCTACTCATACATTGCCGAACTGGCCAAAACATCAGACTCCAATCTACAAGACATCGCAGTGCAGGAGTACAGCGCACTCTTGCGTACCACAAAATCGAGAAAGCAATTCTGGCAACAGCGGAAAGAGACACTGGGTCCTCTGATCGAAATCCTACGAAACGCAACTGGCGGCAAGGATACAGACAGCACGGCGTATGGCAGCTCCGCAGGTACCAGCATACGGTCTGCTACGGAAGCGAACATCAAGATCAGTGGTGTCAGCCTGCAGCTTCTCTACCACATCCTGATGGTAGTCTGGCAGCTTTCATTCGAGGGCGAGTTGGTAGGGCAAGGCCTCGATGAGGAACATGACATTGTGCCACTTTATACTCAGCTCCTCCGAGTCTCACCCAAAGAGAAGACCACTCGATTGCTCCTCGGTACACTCAACAACCTTCTCGCATCTAACAAGACCACTCTTATGCCTGCAGCCCTCCCTGCAAAGCTTCCTTCAGTCCTCAAGAACCTCAAGAGTCGCCATCTCACCGACGAAGACTTGCTCGAGGATCTTGAGAATCTCACAACCATGGTTGACGATTACACCAAAACTCAGACCACACTGGATGAGTATGCTGGTGAAGTCAAGTCGGGACATCTGCGATGGTCACCGCCTCACAAAGACGCAACCTTTTGGAGTGAGAACGCACAGCGCATCATTGAAGATGATCAGGGTGCGCTGTGCAAGAAGCTAGCGGAGATCCTCAGCAAAGACTGGCAGAACGACAAGCAAGTGCTTGCTATTGGATGTAATGATGTTGCGTTCCTGGTCAAGGAGTGCCCGCAGAAGAGGCAACAATTGGAGAGAATGGGTCTGAAATCACGGGTGATGGCTTTGATGCAGGATGAGAATGAAAGTGTGCGATGGGAGAGTTTGCGGGCAGTTGGCGAGTGGCTGAGGTATAGCTTTGACTCGAAGTGAGAGATTGCGGGAGCATAGACTGTGAGATAGTGTTATATAGGAATGCACCAGTGTGTGGTCTGGCAAAATGGGTATCGACTTCAGATATGTTCTTGACATACGGTATCACACAGCACAGAGCAGCGCCTGAGTTGGCTCAATCGAGGTCGACAGCTCCCTTCAGACTATTCTATCAGGGCCTCGTTGTAAATATTCCCCTGCCTGTTCTACCCCGGAGGTCGACTTGCAGCGGAAAGTCAGAATGTCCTAGATCAGATGTCCTGACAGTGCGTAAGATGCAAAGCAGGGAATCTTGTCAAGAAGGAGGAGGAGTACTAATCGAATTGTGAGAAGAGCGGATGTTCCCGCGTTCAAGGTCGCACCTTCCATTTGAAAAAAGGCTTGGCTCACACGAATTCCGATCTTGACCTCACCTTCGACCGAACTTACCCTCCACGACAACACCGGACCCGCCGCCAAAATGAGGTACATCTACTCCCAGGAATCGCTGGACATCCCAGAGGGCGGTATGTACGCCCTTGCACAATATTGCGCGCGAGAAATGGCAACGAAGGAGATCAAAATTGGAGAAATAGTGGAAACGGCGGTGGTGGAGGGCAATGCGCGGGATTGAACACCCACAGACTGCAAATACTAATCCTTCTTGCCTCACAGTCAAGGTCACCATCAAGACCCGCAATGTCACCGTCGAGGGACCTCGTGGCAAGCTCACAAAGGACCTGGGACATTTGGCAGTCGCATTTTCCCACCCCGAGAAGAACAAGATCAACATTGAGCTTCACCACGGATCCCGCAAGAACGTCGCCACACTCCGAACTGTTCGCACGCTCATCAACAACTTGATCATCGGTGTCACCAAGGGTTTCCGCTACAAGATGCGATACGTCTACGCCCATTTCCCCATCAACGTCAACCTCGACAAGGACAACGAGACCGGACTCTGGGAGGTTGAGATCAGGTTAGTTGGAGGCACACAGCCGTGATGAGATGCAGGATGTGGTCAGAAATACTGACATGTGGACTAGAAACTTCTTGGGCGAGAAGATTGTGCGTAAGGTCAAGATGCAGCCAGGTGTCGACGTTGAGGCCAGCAAGAACGTCAAGGACCAGCTCGAGCTTACGGGTAACTCCCTCGAGGCCGTCTCACAGTCTGCTGCAGACATCCAGCAGAAGTGCAGAGTCCGTAACAAGGATATCCGAAAGTTCTTGGACGGTCTGTACGTAAGTGAGCGTGGCAACATCGAGGATGCAGAGTAAGCGGATTCGGAGATACAAAAGACACGATTCGTTAAAAATCCTCCCGGGCTTTTTGTTGACGGCGCATTCGAGTGGGTACGGGCAGCTGCGGTGCTGTCTTCTTCCTTTGAGCGAGGGTGCATATGGCAGATAGCCTCAGTGAATGAAGTTCTGAGCTCAATGATCCACCGATACCTCTACCTCGGACTGAAGTGCAAGGAACTCAGAGTCAGCGACTACATACAGAAGTCCCAGAATGGAATGCAAAGTCAAAAACTCTATTCCACCTTGGTGTCGTAGATGTGTATGTCCATTTGATTTGCACTATTGATAGTGCCGACACATCGGCATTCTGTGTTCATTATCTGACAATCCTGGGGTATCAACCACGCTTCCCACGCTTCCCCCGAACGCCCGGACGCCGTAGAAGATGACGCTCGACTCAAATTACTTCGATAGCCTGCCACCAAATGAACAACTACCGCCAAAGGTCGATAGCTGTTGTGAAGAACGTCCCTTTGCTTGGCTGGTATGATATACCGCTATTACCACCCCCTACGCTTTGAACTTCACAGCTGCCTTGGCATGTTCTACAATCGACATGATGCGCTTCCCGCCCATGGCCTGGAATTTGTCGATGAGTTTGCCTGTGTCATGTAGGGCCTGGATGTCGTCTCCGCCTCCAATCGATTTGCCGTTGATCAGCACGTTAGGCACCGTCCTTCTCCCCGTGGATTTAAGTAGAGCGTCTTGAAGACCAGGTCCAAGCTCCTCGTGGTCCAGTTCCACAACATACGGCGGAGGTGTAATGTCGTAAAGATCTTGGAGGATGTGCTAGCCGTCGTTAGTAAAGTGATGGGATGATTGAGACATGGAGATTCTCACCTTTGCCTTTTTGCTGTGAGGGCAGTATGATTTCGAGAAGACGATGATGGGTCCCTTCTTCAGAATGTCATTCAACAGCTGCTCGACTTCGTGCTCCTCCTCTGTTTCGCTGGCCTCTTTCGCGGCATGCGAGTTTGCCCTCACATTGCCGACCTTGGCCACACCATCGTCGCCTTTCGCAGGTTTGGCCTTGACGACCTTGTCGCTGGTCTTTTTCCTCCCTGCAACGGGCTTCTCCTCCACAATCGGTTGTTGCTTTGCTACAGGTGGTACAGCAACACCCTCTRCCTCCGCGGTCCCGGTCGCTATATCGTGTTCTTTCCGCAGCCTTTCCACGCGCTCTGCTCGTTGTCTTTCATTGTCGGCCACAACCTGTCGTGATGCAGCATTTTTGGTCTGCTCAATCGCCGCTACCGTCCGTTGGTAAAATTCCGATTCGTATGTTTCTCGTGCGCCATTGGAGACGTAATAAATTACTAAAATGGCAATGAGCGTCACGAAGCCGATCACTTTGAATTGTCGACCGGACGGCATGTCGAGGGAGTCGCAAGCTTTGCGGTGGCTTCGTGGTGGCTTCGTGATCTTCTGGATGAGGTTATTCCTCCCGGGTGATGTGGGCGCACTGGATTGGGCCTTGCAAAGTAAATTGATGGAGAAGGCGAGATTAATAAGGAACTCTCGCAAAGTGCTTGCGTGACGAAGTCCTGAGGAAGCACGCGGAGCTAAAATCCTGAGAATCCGGGGTCTAGCCCCTAGCGTGCCGGTAAACCGAGTGCGCCAAGACAGTGCAGTTGTACCTACCGTACGAGGTACCTTGATCAATCACATTCTGAAACTGCTTAGAGAGATGAGAATAGAATCCGAATGATCTTCGTCCATAATCGGACCGCATGCAACCTTTGCAAGCTTCGAGAACGATCAAGCAGTGCTCATCGTCCGTCTCACAGGCCTTGCAAGCCACGAGGCTCACGGCGCCGCCACTACTGCCGTTCACCCCGCAATACGAGCCAACCCTGGCATATCGCTCCTGATCCTGAAGTCACTTTCTCACCACCATTGCTGCTTTGGTCCATGTGACGACTGCTCGGTCTTACRATCCACAGCCTAATGATCTGCCTCTATCTSWGTCGTAATGGTTTGGCCCAAACAGGGTCGAGCGAGGCCTCCATGTGTATCGTGGGCATTGATGCAAGACGCGGAGCTATCTCCTACGTTGCCTCGAAGCATCACCGCCGAGTTCCTCGGTCTCAGCTGCGTGGACGCCCGACTGGCCATGTCTTGAACATTKCCCCTTATTATCTTGCGATTACCAAAATCTTGAAAGGCTAAGGAGACGGCATGTGTGGCTGCAAACACTGCGTTTGTCACGACTCGTAGCACGACTTAAGTTTCACAGCAACAATATCCGATTGACTTGCAGAGGGTCTTCGAAGAAATACATTGCTTGCCATCGACTATTACATGAATATTCTTGTATTGGTCGAATATTTCTATCGAATCGCTCATCTTCCACAGGGAAGGACAGATTACCTTACGGTCCGCTCTTCTGACACGTGAGATTACATCTCCTCTCAACACGCGTCCGGAATCTCCCACGCTGGAGCGCTCCGGCATCATGTTTTACAGGATCTTGTAAGAAAGCAACTTTGCTTGGTGGTAGGTATAAACAACCTTCGACCTTCCCATCAATCATGCCCATCCCAAATGCAAGTCAATCTTGAGGTTGATGGTCATTTCGATCAATCCTTGTTTTTCATTCTCCCCGAAATTGATGGCGTACGCCTCCTCCGCCAGACCACCACGAACAGTCTCACATTCTCGAATGGTGGATTCCGCTCGTCCCAAGACTCCCGATAAGATGGGGTGCGTATCTATGACGATTTGACCCTCTTCAAAATAAGATGGAGCCAAGTTCCAMACATCGGCAGCAAATACTCAGATATTGTTCCAACAGGAGCGAGCTGCACGAACACATTCAGACTTCACAAGTCGYATCATGGCCGGACCTGACTCCAATGCCACGCCTCCAGCAGATCCCCAGTCACGAGCCTGGATCACCCTAATAACTCGGGCCTCGTATTTACCCGGCGTGATTCTCCTGATCCACACTTTACACAAGCACAAGTCCATACACCCTATCATCGTCCAATACACCTCAACGCTCCCTCAGGACTGCGTCACCTGCCTCCAAGACCTCACTTCCATCTATCCCCTTCTCCGACCACAATTGGTTGAACCAATCCTCCTTCCTAAAGATTATTCCAATTCCATAGCCTCTCGCTTCGACGATACCTTGACCAAACTCCGGGCTTTTGAACCTTTATCCTCGCCTTCAACTCTCAAGACACTGGGATTAAAAAAGGCACCAGAGACACTATGTTTCCTCGACGCCGACATTATGATCTTCAAGAACCTCGACGACATCTTCGACATTCTTCTACCTGGAAATGATTGGATCGCAGCACACCACGCCTGCATCTGTAACATCGACAACGATCCCTGGGCGCCGCCTGAGTGGAAGAAGGAGAATTGTCCGATGACTCCGCTCAAGCACCCCGAAGCTCTACAAGGTCTGGTGCCGAGTACGACATCCGAGTTGAAAGCTTTAGATTCCGAAAAGCAGGAAACCTACCGTCTTCTCAACTCTGGCGTCTTCGTCTGTCGTCCCTACCAGGAACTCTGGGAACAGATTGAGAAATTCCGCACTGAAGATCCTCGAGTCAAAGACTTTGCGTTTCCTGATCAGAACTTTCTTGATGTCTTCTTTCGGGATAGATGGGTTGCGATTGGTTGGCAGTATAATSCCTTCAAGACACATCGTTATTGGCATAGTGAGGCGTGGAGAGATGAGGAGGTGAGGGCTTTGCATTACATTGTTGACAAGCCATGGGCGAAGAGAATTGGTCAAGATGGCATTGGAGGGTATCAAGGCAGAGATGGACCTACGCATAAGTGGTGGTGGGAGGAGTACGGTAGATGGGAGGAGTCTGTTGAGAAAGAGGGAAAGGGCACGAACGTGAGGGAATGCATGAGGAGGTATGCTGCGAAGCCTCTTGGGGAGACAGGTGCATGAAATTCAGGCAGCCGATCATAAGTAACCGCTCCAATTCTTCTGCCTTGCCTGCATTCAAATCTCAAATCTCCAAGGCCGGGTGTCAGATTTATTCCACTTAGAGAATCGAATCTGGTCTGTATCTTATCTCGACGGTCATCCTATCGAGCATGTGTCGCTACCTTTTGGAGAGAAATGTTAACATTGAGATGCGAGGCCGGCGTTTTGCAGTGATACATACTCTCTCAAGGCCATTCCTCGAGCGGTTGACAGACCGCTTTTGGTCTCACTGAGCTTCTGTGGCACCTGTATCGCGATCTTACGCAGTGCGGAAGTCTCTGGTGCGCGCCCGCTGTGGCGGCGTGTTGCGGCTCTATTCCCCCCTGCTTGCATCCTCTGTGGTCCCTCTCATCATATCATGCCGTCAAGTCTCGAGTCCAATCCTCGATCCTCGTTCACACGTGCTTCGTCGTCCCAATTTCTGCGCCTTTGACCTTTGTCCAATCGATGCTGCCATCCAACTCCTCGTCCACCAGTCCACAAACAACGACATTGTCTCCTCTCACCATGAACAGTCCTCTCTCCTCTTCCAAACTAGGTTCATCATCGTCCGGAGACCGTATGACCCGTTCGGTACAGTTTTCCAGGGCAAGATTTGTTACGTGGTCGCAGGAAATGAGATTGCCGACCATGCAGCGCCCATCCACGAGTATCAAACACACTTTCTCTAAGAAACAGAGGTATGTTAGCTAGTGTACTTTGTCTGGGTTGTGAGCCACGCAAAAGCGCGCGTAGGAATACAGAGGGAGACTCACTGTTGAGATAGCTGTTGAGTGACATGGCCGCGACTGTGAATATTGTCGAGGTGTGATGTTGTTGGGTTGGAAACGAAGATCGGTTTGTCGTGTGCCTGAAGAAGCTAGAGGTAAGCTTCATTTCATTTCATTTCACAAGTTCCTCCAGACCTTCTCCTCGACATCACCAGGAACTCACTGACCATTTTCTAGGTGCCCACTGCGACACCACCAAAATGAGCGAATGGGGCGCGACGAAGATGCCTGATGGCCGAACCTATTACTGGCACAAGGTCACCAAGGAAACGACATGGGCGAAGCCAGAGGGTTTCGTTGATGAGCCCGCGACGCCCGCGCCTGCCGCCGCACTCGCCGCCAGCAACCCGGCAGCCTGGACCGAGACAAAAACAGCGGACGGACGATCATACTACTACAACCGCGTCTCCAGAGAGACGAGCTGGGAAAAGCCCGAAGGGTTTCAGGCGCCGCAAATTGAGCGGCCAGCACCGGACTTTGTGGCCGGCGGCGGTGGAGGAGCAGGATTTGGCGGTCGCGACTACAACAACTCGGATCGACAGCTCTCGCGGAGAGACAACCGCGATGCAGGCCTGCCACAGAAACCGAGCTTTGATGGCCCTCGAGGCGGCGGGGACAGGTGGGAAGGACGAGATTCGCGGCAGGAGGGCGCGGGGTTCCGCGGACCAATGCCCATCAAGACCGAAGAGCCCGAGTTCAACAACTTGGAGCAGGCGGAGGAGGCGTTCTTCAAGACTTTGAAGAGGCACAATGTTCGTCATGATATGGAATGGCACGAAGCTGTGCGCCTGGTGGTTCGCGAGCGCGACTACCGCGCGATCAAGGATCCGGCCGATCGTAGAAAGGCGTTTGACAAGTACTGTCGYGAATTACGCGAGCAGGAAAAGGGCAAGGAAAAGGAACGTAGGGAGAGGCTGCGTGTGGACTTTCGCAAAATGCTGTCCACTCACGACGAGATCAAGCACTACACGCGCTGGAAGACGGCGCGACCGCTGATTGAACGAGAGCATGTCTTCAAGAGTGCTGGAGACGATGACGAGCGGCGGCGCATGTTCGATGAGTACATTGTGGAGCTAAAGAAGCAACACGCGGAGGATGAGGCCTCACGCCGCGCCCATGCCATGCGGGAACTCAACACCATGCTCAAGGCGCTTGTTGTTGACCCGGACACACGTTGGACTGACGCCGAGGACATCATCATGAATAGTGAACGCTTCGTTTCCGAGGACACCTTCCAGGGACTGCACAAGCTCGATGTCTTTTACGCTTTCGACTCACACATGAAATCTCTGGAGCGCATTGCCAACGATGTCGCACAGAAGGAGAAATCATCTCGTAGACGTCACGAGCGTCAAGCACGGGACGGCTTCAAGCAGATGCTACACGAAAAGGTGCAAGAAGGCAAAATCAAAGCAGGATCCAAATGGCAGGATGTCCATCCACTGGTTGTTGATGATGAGCGCTTTCAAGCGTACATGGGTCAGCCGGGCAGTGATCCAATTGAGCTTTTCTGGGACATCGTGGAGGAGGAAGAGCGCCGACTTCGCTCCAAGCGCAACGATGCCATGGACGTGATGGATGAGAATAGATGGGAAATGGTGCCGAGCTCTTCCTTTGAAGACTTCAAGGACGTCATGCGCTCTGATCCAAGAACGGGTTCATTCTCAGAAGACGACTTGAGCATGGTGTTTGCAAAGATCATGGACAAGGTCAAGGAGCGCATCGAGAAGAAAAAAGACCAAGCCGAGCGCGATCAGAGGGAGGCTGTTGAGAACATCAGATACGCAATGAGGAAAGTCAACCCGCCGATTCGGGCAAGCGACTCCTTCGACCACGTTTCTTCGATGCTCGAGAATCAGAGAGACTTTGCCTCGGCTGACCACGAGACTCGCATCACGGCATACACCAAATTCATCAAGCGTCTCAAGGAAAAGGAAGACGAGCGGAGGGACCACCGCGATCGTGAGAGGGGCCGACATCATCGCAATGAATCTCGACGTGACGATCGTGAGCGGGATCGCCGAGACGATAGGGATCGCCGCCATCGCACTCACACGCCCGAAGTGGACGCCTACCAAGCAGACAGGCGCAAGGCCTCGGAAATTCGCGAGAGAAGAGTTGAGAAGGCTTCCTTTGGTCTTACTCCTCCGCGTGATGTGCGCGATATGCGGGACGTCCGTGACCCTCGTGATCGCGATTACCGTGAGCGCAGGGGTAGTGACCGCTACGATGGACGAGAGCGTAGATCCGAGCGCGGTTCCGTTCCAGTCTATGACCGCGAGAGGCGCGAACGTGACTTGGAGCGAGAGAGACATTATGTCAGTCGTGCGGATCCTCGCGACAAGGGACGTACCCTTGACTACGGTGACGAAGATGCTGTGGGAAGCAGGCCGGGTAGTGTCCGGAAGAGGCGCGAGTCGGACGTTAGTAACGTCTCCAGACGCGAGAGCAAGGTATGCATTTCCCCCCTTTCACTCATATGTTGTACTAATGAATACAGCGCCCACGCCAAACACGCTCGCCGATTGCCGATCCTTCTCTCCCAAAAGAGGAGCCTCCAGCACTGCAGAGCGGATCCGAAGAAGGCGAAATTGAAGAGGTTTAGAAGAACTCTGCATCTATCGACGCTGTTCTCGGAGCGGCTGTGAAGAAGGAGAAGGGCGATGCCACCAACACGAAGGGTTCGAGCCCAAAGCTTCCATTCAGACTCATGGGTCCTCCACTAACAAAGAGGACCGGATGATATGATCCTCGAGGAGTGATCACTTCCGGGATTCTTTCCTGAGCACTGGCAGACGACCTCGTCCGAAAGGACCCTGGGCGAACGACAAGCGCGGAGGGACGTGAGAGTCGATGCGGATGAGACGCGGTGGATTACCTACTTTGATGGAGTACGTCAATCATCATCRCACAAATACTTCCAGCAATGGAGGGTTGACTGAGGCGAACTTGACTACAGCTCCTTCAATACTTTCTGGACTGGAAGGACAATCAGAAGAAAGGGTTACACAAGGATGTCGGTACGTCGTGGTTTAAACTTCTGATGTGGTCTCACTACTCATGGAATCATAAAAGAGCGTTTCTTTGCATTCATCAGTCTACGTTTCACCCACTGCTGTTCATTTTCTCCTTTTCATTCGTCTGCGCTCAAGCCTGCGGTAAGCAGTAGCGGGAGCGGTTAGCACACTCGACCGTGTCAACGGTCTCCTGCGACTGAAACGCAATAGTCGCGTGGTTCATTGCGCAGCGGTCTGTATCATGACCAGTTCATGGCGAGGTTGAGCTGACAAGTCCATGGCCCATGACATCAAGCAATATGGTCAATCCCAACAGTAAGTAAGAATTTCCTCGTCTTGGTCTTCGGTCTCGTCGGACTCCAGCTCTAGCGCCTCATCGGCGCCGCTCTTAATGCTGCGCCGGCGCGCTGTACCATCGACGGAGGTAGGGCATGCGGCAATGGTAGGCGCGGCATTGAAATCGTAATTGAACACAGGGACGCCTTAACTTTCCTCCTCCATGAAGAAGTAGTTCCCATTGGCCTTTTGCTCGGTATCCAGCTGCGAGTTGAGCTTGTTGATACGTGGGCGGTAGGTGTTGGGGTCACGACGGAAGGTGACGTTCAAGTTCTTCAAGAATTTGTTGCAGCCTGTCAGCAAGCTCTGAGGAGTGTTGGCGCGAGACTTGATCGAAGGCTGGCCGTCGAAGACGATGACGCGGTCGGCGAGGTAGGTGGCCATGATGAAATCGTGCTCGACGACAAAGGCGGTCTTCTTCGAGTGCATGATGAAGCGCTTGATCACGCGCGCTGCGACGATGCGCTGCTCGGAGTCGAGGTAGGCGGAAGGCTCGTCAATGAGGTAAATGTCGGCTGGGAGACCCAGAGCAAGCACAATGGCGACACGCTGCAATTCTCCTCCGGACAGGTTCTGGACTTCTTGGTCGATGAAGTCGTCCATCTTGAGAGGTCGGTAGACATCCGTCTGGAACTGTGGGCTCAAGAAAGCAAGCTTGATCTTCTTGAAGAAGAGCTGGCGCACAGTTCCGGTGAACTTGGGAGTGATCTTCTGAGGCTTCATGCTGATGCTCATGGTTGGGACCTTCTGGTCGCCGTCTGGCTTCAAGGCACCAGCAAGCATCTTACAAAAGGTCGTCTTGCCCGTTCCGTTCTCTCCCATCATGACGATGATTTCAGAGTTGGTGAACTCACCCGCCTCAATGGTTAGGTGGAACTTGTCAAGGGTCTTGGTCATCGAAGGGTAGGAGAAATCCAGAGTCTGCTCAGTGAGAAATTCATCTCCGGCTTCCGTCATGCGGAACTGCAAGCTTTCCTCACGGAAGCGCAAGTTCTCGGTGGGAATGTTACCGTCAAGGAAGATGTTGATACCTTCACGGACGGAGAAGGGCGCGGTCACAACACCATACACTGCTGGCTTTCCGTAGAGCACGCAGATGTAGTCTGAGAGATAATCCAGAATGGACAAATCGTGCTCGACGACAATAACGAAGCAGTCGGGGCGCAGGAGACTTCGAATGATCTGACCGGCAGCCAGACGCTGCTTGACATCCAAGAAGGAAGACGGCTCGTCGAACATGTAGACATCGGCCTTTTGCACACACACTGCGGCAATGGCAAAACGCTGCAGCTCTCCTCCTGAGAGGAGGTCAACATCACGGTCCCAGACTTGCTTGAGCTCTGTGGATTGTTAGCGGAATGAGAGATTAGAGCGTGCTTGAATGTCCTCACCAAGAGCCTGACAGATCTCCTCCAGTCTCGCCTCATCAACCTGGCACCTAGATTTGAGCTGATGGCCAACACTGCGTTCTGCGCCCTTTGCCTTGATTGCCTTGGGAATCTGATCCACGTACTGAGGCTTGGTCACAGCCTTCAGGTCATCCTCCAGAATCTTGGTGAAGTAGTTCTGCAGCTCAGAGCCTCTGAAATGCTTGAGGATCTCCTCCCAATCAGGTGGGTTGTCATACCGGCCCAAGTTGGGCTTCAGCTTGCCCGCCAGGATCTTCAGCGCCGTACTCTTTCCGATACCGTTTGTTCCGACCAATCCTAGCACCTGACCGGGTCGTGGAAGTGGAAGTCTATGGACCTTGAAGCTATTGGCGCTGTAGCGGTGAGAGACCTGCGTTTCGAGGTTGGTGGGCAAGTTGATGATGTTGATGGCGTCGAAGGGGCACTTCTTGGGGCAGATACCGCATCCGATACATAGTCGCTCGGAGATGAAGGCGATTTTGCTGGTAGGGTCGACTTCAATGCAGAGCTTGCCTGTGCGCACCACGGGACACGATTTCTTGCACTCCTGCCTGCATTTCTTCGGCTTGCACTTGTCCGTGTTGACAATGGCGATACTGCGATTGTATTAGCATGCGCTGCCGATATACCTACACAGGGAGGTCATTCGCACCGAGTCAACTTGTCCGACATCTTTGCGGTGTGTCGTTGTTAATTCCAATATTCGGTGCGCTGGTGAAGAACGTCAAGGACTTTGAGGAGCGCGAAATGCAGATTCCGGAAACGTCCTTGGCTTTGTCCTCAAAAAGCGCCCGATCGCTTTGTCGTGTAAGGAGGTTGTGACTCCAAGAAATGTGGTGAGGGGATGGAAGATGTTTGAGGAAGCTGATTAAATCTCTCTTAATTGGCGGGGCGTTCTGTGGTGGGGGAGAAGGATAGGACGGGATGATGGGAACGATACCTACAGACAGAATTTCCACAATCGACAATATTCCTCCCTTAACAGCACAACATCGTCCAGAAATCCTAATGCTTTATCTGCTGATGACGCAGACTTGAGGCTGTAATTGTTCCCTTGAAACCGCGTGTCCCAGCCGCAGCCTCTCGTTCCATCGAAGCAAATTGTCATGGCTACCTTTTAGGGCAATTCACTTAGCGACCAAACGTCGGGCAAATGATGCCGCCCTCTGAGTTCCTCTTTCTAGTCACAGTTGCTTCACGAGTATATGCAGAGTCATTCTTACCTCGCCGACGATCGTTCGATCTGTCAAATTGTAGGAAGAGTAAGGTACATAGTGTGAACAGCGGGATTCCATATCCAGCGAGGAAAGATCGCAATTGGTAGGATACTGCCAGCACTTGAGAGGCAGATCAATGAACAAGGGAGAGCTGTGAGTTGGCCTCGAACGAATGCTGGATGGACTGGTGATGGGTGGTGTTGAGATATGACCAAGAAGGTCGGTCAGTGAACAGTATGCGGGCTGTTTGATGCGACATATACGTGATGCCTCATTCCATTGCCTACTCTACCACCCATAGTTATGGCGTACAGTCTAGGTTGTGTTGTCCTCAATAAGTCAAATGATTGCCAAGAAATCCCACGACTTTTAAGCTTTCAACTCGTCAAGCGAGGGTTCGTCCTGTCACGACTCCACTTGCGCTGCGCTTCACTTTGGCGAGCGTGCTTCCATCTTGACCATCTCGATATCACCTTTGCACCCGCGCACTCCACCGCCCGCCTGCGAGGCCCACGGAACCATGGCTTGTGAGTAGAACACGCTTTCTTACTCGACGTGCTTTTTGCGATCAAAATTCGCCTTTCATCATCCCGATTGTGCGCACGAGATCTCCATCGAAAGGAGCGCCCGGCAAACATATTCCATCATTGCTTCGACTCGAGAGCCTCCGATACCCCGAT
Source organism: Ramularia collo-cygni (assembly GCF_900074925.1). NCBI lineage: Eukaryota > Fungi > Ascomycota > Dothideomycetes > Mycosphaerellales > Mycosphaerellaceae > Ramularia > Ramularia collo-cygni. Next base: position 298,363 of record NW_019716268.1, on the reverse strand, counting down.
AGCAGCCTCGCTGTGTGCCCGTCGACCGACCGGATCGCCCAGAGCTCGCGTATCTTCCCCGGTGACCCCGTGTCGCGCACAAGAGCCGACCTACTCCCCGTCACCCGACCCTACACTTCGACCATCAGACTTGATATCTCTCGAATCACTTGAGCAACATATGCTGTTTGCGCGGGGAACGTGATCGCGTACTACTGGCGGACGTGCCTGCCAAATTTCAGCGCGCGGAAACCTGCGGAACTCTGATATATACGTGCTGACCCGCTCCATCTACAGCGGCCATACCGCAACCACACCACGCCAACGATATGGCGTTACCGAATGGACATTCGATCGAGGCGAGCGCGGAGCTTCCCAAGGTACCACTGCCACGCACGCGCAGCGACAGCGATCTTTCGGATATAAACGATATTCCTACCACCACTATATCATCAACCGGAGCCGGGGACGAGGCGCCTTCGGACGACGATGCCATCCACGACATGGCGACGTCTGAACTCGATGAAGATGAAGATGCTCCAGGTGAAGAGGACGCAGACTTTGACGAGGAGACACCTCCTCCCGCACACCCCGATCGGATGGACGTTGACGGATCGTCGTCCGAGTCCGGTTCAAGACCWAGGAAGCGGAAGACGGAGGTTGACGACGAGGAACTCATGAAGCAGAATCCAGAGTTGTATGGCTTACGGCGTAGTGTAAGTTCCGATGCTGCCGGCAGATCGATTCAGGTGTTGACATATCTCTACAGGGCCGAGCAAGACCTACCCGTCGCGTGGTACGTGCCCACCGTCCTGTATGCCGGTCATGGCCAATGCTAACTATACATGCAGGTCGATAGTTCCGACGAAGATGAGGATGACGAGGGCGAAGTGAACACTGGCAGGCGGCGGAAACGCCAAAAACTTGCCGGCGGCCGACCCTGTATGTCACCCACCGCCATATTGACCCCTGGCTCAACTTATCACTAACATTTTCCCGCAGCATCTACTCGTGGCGACAGGGAATCTTCTCGTCAGATTACATCCGCGGGCTCCGAATCCGAGGAAGGTGGCACCTACGGCGGCCAGCGCGGACGCACATTTGCCAAAAAGCACAGGCAAAAGATGCAGGCCATCGCCTCCGGCGGCGGCACACCGCAACTTGGCGAAGTACGCTTCTCGACACGACGAGCTGCCAAGGTGACCAATTACGACGATGATCAGGACCTCGGAATCAGCGATGAGGTCGAGAGTGATACCGCCACGCCCAATTACTACTACGTGGAGGACAACACGCCAGCCATTGATGCAATCCTCAACCACAGGCTCAAGGAAGGCATAGGTATGATTGGTATTGCGCGACATGGCTTGTCACACAGCGCTGACCCGTGCACTGTAGAAGCAAGCAACTCCGACAAGCAAGATTACGAGTTCTACGTAAGTGCCGCCCTCATCTCCTCTACTCGACCACACTCACTGACACCTCCACCAGATCAAATGGCAGGGTCAAGCACATTATCACGCCACATGGCATCCATGGGCAGATCTTGTGGCATACAAAGGTTTCCGTCGACTCGAGAACTACTTCCGCAAGACCGTAAAGGTTGAAATCGGCCTGGCGCAAGATCCGGACATTGCGGCCGAGGACCGAGAGAAGTGGAACTTGGACCGCGAAGCCTTCATCGACACCCTCCGCGACTACAAAAAGGTTGAACGTGTTATTGGTGCAAGAGATGGTGATGATGGAACGGAATACTACGTCAAGTGGAAGGGACTCTACTATGACTGTTGCACATGGGAGTCTGCGAGCCTCGTGAGTCAAGAGGCACAGACGGAAATCGATCGCTATCTCGACCGCTCTGCGAAACTACCATCATCGGACAAGGCTGAGGYAAGCATCAACACGCGATCGCCATACAAGCCGTTCCGCTCACAGCCTTCATACATCAAAGGAGGGGAGCTACGAGAGTTCCAGATCGCCGGCGTCAACTTCCTGGCTCATCATTGGTGCAAAGGCAACAATGTCATCCTCGCAGATGAGATGGGTCTCGGAAAGACTGTCCAGACCGTCTCGTTCATGAACTGGCTCCGGCATGACCGCCGACAACACGGACCATTCATCGTGGTTGTTCCCCTATCAACTATGCCGGCATGGGCCGACACTTTTGACTTCTGGACACCCGACCTGAACTATGTCGTCTACAACGGTAACGAAGCATCGCGCAAGATCATCAGGGAGTACGAGCTGCTCGTGGACGGCAATCCCAAGAAGATCAAGTTCAACGTGCTCCTCACAACCTACGAGTACATCCTGCATGATTCGGCCTTTCTCTCCTCGCTCAAGTGGCAATTCATGGCCGTCGATGAGGCTCACCGATTGAAGAATCGCGAGTCGCAGCTTTACGCGAAGTTGAYGGACTTTGGTGCTCCAAGCCGCCTCCTCATCACCGGCACGCCTATGCAGAATACTCTAAGTGAGCTCTCTGCACTCATGGACTTCCTCATGCCAGGCAAGATCTTTGTTGATGAGCACATCGACCTCACATCAGAGCATGCCAGCAGGAAGCTTGCTGAACTTACCGATGCCATTTCGCCGTACATGATCAGACGGACCAAGCAAAAGGTTGAAAATGATCTGCCACCAAAGACGGAGAAGATTATTCGAGTCGAACTTTCCGATGTTCAGTTGGAATACTACAAGAACATCCTCACGCGTAACTATGCGGCGCTGAATGCTGGCAGCAAGGCGGGCAAGACTTCTTTACTGAACATCATGATGGAGCTGAAGAAGGCTAGCAATCACCCCTTCATGTTCCCGAACGCTGAAGATCGCATTCTGGACGGCAGCGACGCTCGCGATGACCAATTGAAAGCCCTCATCACGTCCAGTGGCAAGATGATGCTTCTTGATCAATTGCTCACGAAGATGAAGAAAGATGGACACAGAGTTCTGATCTTTAGTCAAATGGTCAAGATGCTTGATATCCTCGGCGATTATCTCCAACTTCGTGGACATCAGTTCCAGAGACTGGATGGTACCATCGCGGCGGGTCCCAGACGCATGGCGATTGACCACTTCAATGCAAAAGACAGCAATGACTTTTGCTTTTTGCTCTCCACTCGTGCTGGTGGTCTTGGGATCAACCTCATGACCGCCGACACGGTCATCATCTTCGACTCGGACTGGAATCCTCAGGCTGACTTGCAGGCCATGGCTCGTGCGCATCGCATTGGCCAGAAGAAGCCTGTCACCATCTACCGTCTTGTCTCGAAGGACACAGTTGAAGAAGAAGTGCTCGAGCGTGCGCGCAACAAATTGATGCTCGAGTTCATTACCATTCAGCGCGGCGTCACCGACAAGGACGCTCGTGAACTTGGCGATCGCATGGCCCGGGTTGGTGCTAGCACCGCCGAGCCAAATTCTTCGGACGATATCTCACGCATCCTCAAGAAGCGTGGACAAAAGATGTTTGAGCAGTCTGGCAATCAGCGCAAGCTTGAGGAGCTGGATATTGATGCTGTACTTGAAAACGCCGAAGAGCACCGGACGGAGCAGCCTGAGGGCATGACTACTGACGGTGGCGAGGAGTTCTTGAAGAGTTTCGAATACACCGACGTCAAAGTCGATCTTGAGTGGGATGAGATTATACCCAAGCACGAGATTGATAAGCTTAAAGAGGCGGAGCGCAAGAAGCAAGAAGAAGCCTACCTCGCGTCTGTCATCGAGGACAGCCAGCCACGAAAGCGGAAAGCAGCTGCGGATGACGGCCGAGATCAGCGTGCTGCGAAGAAGCGTGCTCGCGACCTCAACGCCACTGCTGAGATGGATGCCGACTCCGGCGATGATGATTCCGACCACGGGAGTGATCCTAAGCGAGCTCTGGGTGAGAAGGAGTGTCGCCATCTGGTGCGCGCATACGAACGATTTGGAGCGATTGACGAGAAGCAAGATGAGATCATCAGGGAAGCCCGACTTCTGGGACGCGACGTGAATGTGGTCCGCGATACTCTCAAGGAGATCATCGACACGGCCATCCGTCTGCAACAGGAACAGGCCGAACAGCTCAAGGAGATTGAGCGCACGACAAACAAGCCAATCACCAAAAAGGAACGCAAGGCAGTCCTGTTCGACTTCCGCGGTGTCAAGCGGCTGAATGCTCAGACATTGACCGATCGTCCGGAAGAGATGCGCATGATACGCAACTGTGTGGACTCGATTTCTGACTGGCGGAACTTCCGGGTGCCAGAGGCTCAAAAGCCAGCTTCGTACACTGCCGAGTGGGGCGCCAAAGAAGACGGCATGCTTTGTGTCGGTCTAGCTCGCCATGGCTACGGCGCCTGGATACCAATCCGCGACGATGTCGAGCTTGGTTTGAGTGAAAAGTTCTACTTGGAGGAGCATCGTGTCGGTGCCAAGGAGGCTAGAAACACCGCAGGAGATGAGTCTAAGCAGGCCAAGTCTCCGGGGGCAGTTCACCTTGTGCGGCGAGCAAATTACCTGATCAGCGTGCTGAAGGACAAGATCAGCAACGGCACCAACCAGGCTGCTAAACGGGCTTTGGACAATCACCACCGGAATAACCGCAAACACTTGGGATCACATGGTCGCACAGGCACGCCCGGCCATGCGGGGAGCCCAGGCCCCRACGGCCACCGCAAACTCAACTCCACTGATGGTAGAAGTCTTCACCAGTCCGACATTCGAAACAGCATGGACCGTCGACAGCATGGATCTCCCAATGGGCATCATCGTGGCAAGGATGATCGCGGCAAGCACCGCTATTCGGAAGAACGAAAGGGAGGCCATCATCGCAACCACAGCTCTCCCAATGGAGGAGTGTCCAGGCCGCCCCTGTCCGAGGCGGACGAACATGTTCGCAAGATCTTTGAACCTATTCACAGCACTTTGATCAAGGTTACAGGCGCGACTAAGAAGAAGATGCCCGAAGATGACGCTCGTCTCAAAATGATTAAGATGGGTCTGGTTACGATTGGCAGTCACATCAACGCGCAAGTTACCAACAATGGCCAAGCGTCGGTCGAGGACAAGATGTGGGATTACGTGTCAGAGCACCATTGGCCACAGTCGAAGCAGAGTGACAAGCGTGTGTCTGGTCGAAAGCTCCGCGACATGTACAAGAAGATTTCTGGGAAAGACAGCGCTGCTTCAAAGACGAGTCCGACCAAGCCGAAGCCGACGCCGGTCGAGGCTGGACCATCATCTGCAGCTGCGCCATCGAATGGTGTAGCGTCCGTCAAGGCGGAGGCTGCTGGCATGGATATTCACAGTCCGCAGGCTGACTTGGCTCCCAAGACGGAGTCCACCAAAGCGGAGTCCACCAAGCCAGAGGCACCACCCAAGGACGAGCAGGTGAAGGTGGATGCGGCGCAGCCGCCTATCAAGTCTGAGCAGGCGACTGAGGGGTCCGAGCCTGAACCGGTCAAGGCGACCAGCGAGTCCAAGGAGTCCAATGGAGCAGAGCCTGGCGACGAGAAGGTCTAGTGAGCCACAAGAAGAGATGATGGCATAGAGGCAACCACATAATGTCCAGCAAAAGGGTCAACAACTGCCTCGAATTTGATTGTTTGATCGGAAATCGAAATGTTCCCAATACTCTAGAAAAAGCGTACAACAAGAGACGTTGGAATTCGAAGCAAGGCGTACACGGCGCAGGTGTCTACTGTCGCTCAGCATACACTATGGCTGACAGAAGCTCTCAAGCGAGAGGATTGTTTTGGGAGCGGAGTGCTGTAATCTGTGGGGATTTTGAAAACACTGCTATGAGAGAGGACATGAGTTAGGATTGAGGATGTTCGCATTCAGAGAGTATTACGCCGGCGATGCGGTCTCTCGGGGTGTTCTTTTTTTGTCGGGCTACATCGACTTTCATGTTACATATGCTAAAGGCATTGGTACAATCAGCTGGATATAGTGTACGACGACGACATGCGTCGAGTAGCATGTCATCTGTAGCTATCTACTTTATGAAGACCTGGCGAGAGCTGGTGTTCTGTCGTGCATACCTACGCTTTCATTTAATGAAATTTCCCCGGCACTCATAATGTCACTAGAGTTCGACCTCTTTGATGAAATAAATATCTAACCATCTACTGTGGCGTCTCCACACGGTCATAACACATATAGCTTGCATCGTTAAGCATGCTTTTCGTATCATTGGAAGAATTCCACATGGAATCGTAGGAGCTCGATGCGTATCAAGCTTCTCGACGTGATAACTTACTACCCCAACCCTAACCCTCGTGGAGACGCTCCAGTCTTACAAAGGCGTGAAGTAAGAAGAGCGATATTTTTGGTTTTATAAAAGTCATGGTCATAAGAGAAGAGCATAGACTCGATGATTGACTCCGTCACACAATTCCGTACGAGTCGAGTCGTATCGGAGAATGGAAGAGTGAGGATTTTCCTTCTGATTGCACGCACCAGGATCTCCCATGTCGATCACCCGCCGTTGCCGTGGCGATTTTCCGCCGAAGCACCGGTATWCAATGACGGCGATGGAACGGTTCCTTGCAGTTGTCAACGATCTTGGAAGCGACAAGGAAACCCGAGACAAACAGTTGCCAAATCGTTACCACCGAACCATAACTTACGACAGACCGAACGAGCGGGGGACTTGCGTTGACCCTGAGCAATTGTCGAAGTCTGCAGGTGGAGGCTGGGAAAAGCTGTGGCTGGACGAGGTTGGGAAGCAGACAACCATTCGAATTATCCTCGCCAATTGCCCGACCACATACTTTTTTCGCACACTTTCTGACTGCTGCAGTGTTACTCGACCATCGTTGATACCGCCTCCGTTCACGCGCCAAACGACCGACGAGAGTTTGAAGTACAGGGGAGGAAGAAAGTGAAGGGCGGAAGAAGAAGAGAGCTTCACAGTGAAGCGGGGCATTGCATTGCATTGCATTCCACGAACGACGACACTGCATTCCACACGAACCATCCACCAACGACGAAGCATGCCGCGCTTCAATCATGCGCCTCGAGCGCTGCTCTCGCTGCTCACTGCCATCCTACTCACACCACACATCGCTGCGAAACCCCAGCCCCATCCCTCCGAACAGGCTGGCTTCAGTTTCAACGAGCTTTTTGCGCGATATGACTGCGCCGGCACACCATGTGGATCCGAGAGCCAATACTGCTGCGGGACTGGACAAGCATGCTACACCGATGCCGCCAACATAGCACAGTGCACACCCAGTGCAGAAGGTGCTGCAATCACAAGCGGTGGCGGCTACTGGCAATACTACACCTCAACCTTCGTCGAGACGGATCTTGTGACTCGAACGACGACAATGAGTACCTACTTTGGCGGCGTCGCACCAGCATCAGCGACGGGGGCATCTGGACCAGTTTGCAATTTCGCCTTGAACGAGCAGCCCTGCGGCAACATATGTTGCGCTAGCGGTCAGTACTGCGCCAACACAGGAGAAGCCATAGGCCAGTGTGCAGCAGCGGCGGGTGGTGGGAGTTCCGGCTACTACAGTTCCTACACTGCAACCGCAACGAACGGTGCAACAGCAGGCGCGCCGATCCGTCCAACCACCTCTGCCGGCAAGACCGTTACCACAACGTCCGGCCCAACAACAACCGTTCCTTTCATCGCACCCGTTGCAACTGGCGCCAACATCACTCTGACGGAAGACCAAAAGGGAGGGAACGGTCTTTCGGGCGGAGCCATTGCAGGAATCGTCATTGGCGTGCTTGCGGGTCTGTTCCTCCTCTTTCTCCTCATTGCATGCTGCTGCTTCAAGGCACTCCTCGACACCTTCCTGGCGTGCTTCGGCTGCAGAAAGAAGAGGAGAAGCCGGGTGGAGGTTGAGGAGTATGAGCGCCACTCACACCATTCTCGTCATGGCGGTAGTGGAGGYCGGACATGGTACGGCGCTGCTGCGAAACCTCCGACGCGAATCGACCGCAGAGATAGCCACAAGAAAGGAAAGGAATTGCTTGGTGCTGGCGCTGGCCTCGCTGCGTTGTGGGCCGTCCTAGGGCTGAAGCGAAAGCATGACGGAAGGAAGAACGATGAAAAGTACAGCGAGTACTCGTACTCGAGCGACTATTACACCAGTGCTAGTAAGTTGAGCTCGATTGCGATTTGAGCAGGTTCACACTAACTGTTGATCGTAGGTTCCGCCAGCTCAGATGACCGAAGAACGAGGGACAGTCGGCACACACGGCGTTGATGTCAACGATACTGTATGAGGATGTTTTAATGCGATACCATGAGTCCATGCGAGATTTACGCACAGAGGCTGGTCTGAGCGATCAGGAGTTCCAGGAATGAGATATGGTATGGATACCCAGATGTGGCAAGCCTGGGGTGTACATAATGACTTGCCGAATTAGAGACATTCACTCAGCTGTTGTTTTCCATGTCCTTCATCGTTGTTGGAGCTGTCGAGGTCGTTTGGCAGTGTTGTGAGAGAGAAGACGAGAGAAAGGAAGCGGTAGGGATTCGATTCAACTTCCAGGATGAGCCTCAGGATTGGTCAAGTTTCAGCTTTACTTCTCTCTGCAACATCGCCCCAAAACTTCCCGCCTCTTTACAATGGCCTCTCATAGAACGGATCATTTGATGCTCAAGCYAAGCATCCAAGTCGGTAGTCTGCATCGCCTGTCATGAGGAGGCGGCTTGGGTCCAGCGATGGCTCACACCCTCTCAAGATTTAGGCTAATTTTCCTCCTTCCTCGTTAGGCTAATGTCTACGCTCTCACACATATAGTCAAACGATCTAACAACATGGAATCTCAAACCAACTCCAGCAGCAATCATGTCCGACTCCAAGCCTTTGATTGAGAACGACTTCTTCGCGGACCCAAGCGGTCGTGTTTTCAACAATAAACTTTACATTTACCCTTCCCATGATCGAAAGAATGATATTGCAGATGACGACAATGGTAGTCAGTATGACATGGCGGATTACCATGTCTTGTCCATGGAGAAGATTGGAGGCAAGGTAGTCGATCATGGGGTCGCTTTTGGGTTGGAGGATGTGCCTTGGGCGGAGAAACAGCTTTGGGTATGTGAGATCCATGAACGTTTGCTCGAATGGGATATGAGAGATGTGTCTGACTGGGTGAGAGTGTTTAGGCACCTGATTGTGGATTCAAGAATGGAACGTATTACTTTTACTTCCCGGCGAAGGACCATGAGGGTGTTTTTCGGATTGGTGTTGCTGTTGGTGACAAACCTGAGGGTCCCTTTGTACCTGAGCCGGAGGCTATCGAGGGGAGCTATTCGATCGATCCTGCTGTGCTGGTTGATGATGATGGTCAAGTATGTGCTCTCGAGAATGCAAGTCGAAGAGCTATCCAATGGCTGACAACCACTACAGGCATATCTTTACTTCGGAGGGCTTTGGGGAGGACAGCTACAATGCTGGCGCTCTGGTACCTTTGACAAAGAAGCCTATTCCAGCATGGAATCCAGTGGAGATGAACCTGCTCTTTTCCCTCGAGTTGCCAAGCTATCGGAGGATATGAAGTCATTCAATGGGCCCGTGCAAGATTTGATCATCAACGATACAGATGGCAAGCCTATCCACTCCAGCAAACACGATAAGAGATTCTTCGAAGCCGCYTGGATGCATCGCAAGGGCGACAAGTACTACTTCAGCTACAGTACTGGTGATACGCACTATATCGTGTATGCCATCGGCGACAGCCCTCTCGGCCCTTTCACATATGCAGGGCGGATTCTAGAACCCGTGCAAGGCTGGAGTACGCATCATTCGATTGTAGAGTTTGATGGCAAGTGGTGGCTTTGCTATCATGACAACTCGATTTCGGGACGTGATAACTTGCGGTCCGCGAAGATTCGGGAGTTGGTATATGATGAGGAGGGTTGTATCAAGTTGGCTGAGCCACAGTGTTGATTGTTTTGTACAATAGGGGTTGCAATGATCAACAAGCCCATCCTCCATCGACTGCATATGTTGCGCCGGTCACAAAGGTGGACTCGTCGCTCAAAAGCCATGCGATCAGATTGCCGCATTCTTCGGACGTGCCGATTCTATTGATAGGAGTAGGCTGGACGCTCATGTCGACGCCTTCGAGAGCATTTCGCTTGTCCATTAGTGGTGTTTGGATGCTGCCTCTGTGTTTCTTCGTGTCAGTAAAAGGTACTTGAGCGCTTTCGAGAGATAAACATACGGCGTTACAGCATTCACTCGAATCGCTCTCTCGCCTACTTCTTTTGCGGCACTTCGAACTAGGCCAATGACGCCGTGTTTACTCGCGGCGTATGCAGCATGTTTTGCGAACCCCATTGTTCCTTGCACCTTTTGGTCGATCAGTTCGTCCACTCCGAAAGAATGAAGGCTTTGTGAACAACTTACAGAGCTCACGCATACAATGCTGCCAGGCCCCAAAGGCATATGTTGAAGCTGTGCTCGCAAGCAGTAYATCATTCCTGCAAAAACCACACATCAGCTTTGTCTCCCAAGCCAACTCACCATGCTCGATCGAACTCACCCGTAAGATTAACACCCATGATCAAATCCCACTGGTCATCCTCCAACTCCTCCACTCTCCTCGTCCCATGATGCTTCCCAATAACACCCGCACAATTCGCTGCTCCAGACAACTTTCCAAATCTCTGCACAACTCCCTCAATCCAGGAGTGTACGGATTCTCGTTTACTAACATCCAATTTCGAAAACGACACTCGTTCGGCGGGTTCAAGGATCTTTGATGCGGACGCTATGGCCTCATCATCGATATCTCCAATTCCTATGCTTGCTCCTCGACCGATGAGGATCTGGGCACAGGCGAGTCCGATGCCGCTTGCTCCGCCGCTGATGGCAAAGACTTTACCTTGGAGGTCGTTGTCGCGGCCCATTTCTTTCGGTTGCTAGAATAGTTAGTTCTCCTTTGTATGTTCTTCAAGATCTTGGTCAAATCGTTGGTAGGTCGTGTTGTGTCCCGCATATGCAGGTACGTGCCGGGATGAAAAGACATGGAAGAATCCAGAGGTGGAGAAGCCGGGTAAATAGTGACTTGGTGGCTGAAAGGGCAGCAAGAGTGGAGGTCAACGACTTTAATAAAGACAAGGTGAGGTTGTCATTCGATGATGCATTGCTGTTCTGATATCTATACAAGCGCACATAGAAACGCCGCTTTTAAAGCTGATTTGATCCAACTCAATCAATAGCACGTGGCACAAATGAATCGTCGTAACTGTCGTAATATAAGAAAACTTTGCCTTCCTCCATCAAGGGCGAGTGCCGAACTCCAAAGCCGCCAAAGCCTGTGCATTCGAGAAGCGGTTTTTATTGTCTGGCTCGTCTGAATCATTAGAATCAAACACACTGTCGTCCATCTTKGCGTGTTTGTTCATGAGCTTTTCCCACTCGACTCGGTGCTCGTCAGTCACGCAAACAAGTTCAACACCTTCTCCCAGGTTGAACGATCTTCGAYAGCTCTTGCGCTGGTTCTCAGATGCGCCGTTCGTGGACTTCAAAAACCCTGATGCAGCGGATCTTGGCACATATGATCTCCTGGAAGCTGTACTGACTGGTCTGGGTTGTTTGGGGCCCTCTCCATTTGTATAAGTTCGAACTCTACCTCTGGGTTCATCGTCGAAAGGATCGTTATGGGTCGAAGCAGGAGAGCCACCATGATAGAGTGCTGGAACTGGAGGCACATCTTCTCCCTCATCATCCGGGTTGGAAGACGCCCAGAACCCTCGAGACTTTCTTCTTGACTTTGTGCTGCATTGACTGTTGCTTCGGTGGTGTGACCTCGCAGTCGATTGCCTCCTGCTCCGTCGTTGTTCAGCAGGCAGGGTTGATGTTGCTGGCGCCATTGCTAAGTTGGCGGTCGTTGGCATTGGTGGTAGGGCTCCGATTGTCCTGACGTTTTGTCGGGACACGAAGGTGGATGTCCGTCTATCTCGTTTATCGTCTTGTAGTTGGACATAGTCTGAACCATTTGTTCGAGTGGCTCGGCCGATGGTGGGGGCTTTGATACCTCCGGTGTGGTTGTAGTCGGTACGAACGAGTGTAGGCATCGCAKGGACGTCCTCGTCGGCGTCCGGCTTCCCTCCAAACCAACTGCGTCGCCTGGACATGCTTCTCCGCTTGGTTGATGCATCATTCGAGGTCGGTGAAGTCACAATTGCTGCCCTTGATCCATGACCACCATGGTGTCTGCTGCTTGATTCCTGGAAGACCTTGCGTTGTCGAGGAGGCGATTCGAGCGGAATGGTTTGATCCTTTGACCGWGGTGTGCTGCGGAACGCGTCGAGAAAAGAGAAGAAGCCCATTGTCACCGACGGACGGAAGTCAGTGGTCAGCACGAATGACAAGGCAAGGTGCTTGCTCGGCCAGTGAGGTAGGACAGTTGGAGTGGTTGGCAGCTATGGTAAAAGCACGAATCAAACTGGGAGTCGGGTGTACTTCCTCACACGAGTCGCTGCTTGCATTTAATCATCGCYCTGTGTTAACCTTACACTAACACGAGCTTGGCCGTCGCTGAACCTTCTCCTTGCTCTGATCGAACAATGCACTAGCGCCGCAGGATACGTCCCCCAAGACGCGAAGTATGAAGCCACATGCCGATCTCTTGTGCTGCACCGGAAGTGTGAGTCCGCCTGTACCGCCGCGTTGTTCGTCTTGAGATGACACTTGCAATCGTACACGACCGTACGCAGCAGTTCGATTGTGACCGCCAGCTCGTCGATGAGTCTCACGTTTCAAGGAGAATACAGGGCCTGCGGAGATGTGGTATCTAACGTTCCAAGCTGACCACGAAAGTCTAACGTCCTTTGGATGGCGCACGCTTCGGGGACTAGGCCGATCTGCTGGGTCCCAAAAGTTGTCGCTGCAAGCTGCGTGTGATGAGCTGCAGCGGTGCACGATTCGCGAATCTGGGACGAATGCGGATGTTGTACATCACGCGATGCCCTCAACGAGATTCGAGGCCGATTTACCGGCACACCAGATGTCAAGACTTTCACTCCTGMCTCAAACAACAACTTGTGCTCTCCTCTCCGTTGCTTGCATTCTCGCYCGTCGATGGTTCAGACGCTGTTCCAAACCTGGATGTCCATGACGGATCCCGAACGTAAATGGAAGTCTGGGTCAGGGTCAGATATTGGAAAGTTAAAAGCACAAAGTCTGGAGAACGCCACCCGGTCTTTCCGCCAACCGCTTTGCTTTACACACGTGAGCCGAATGCGATGTCACCGCTTGTCCCCAACGTCCCGCTGTGCAAGAAGGTTGGCATGTGCCGGACCGATCCTGTTCAGACTTTCGCTTTCTGGTAAGACGTATCTGTGATAGCCTCATTTGTCTCACTTGCTCCATGCTGGGTCGAGACTTGGCCGTCTGGTAACTGGTAAGATGAGTGTACGAAGTAAGCCATGAATCGATCCTTTGGCAGATCCTCTTCGCAAGTGTTTTGGCTGAAAAATAATCGAGTCAATCGCCAAGCACCGGAACCTTTTCTATGTCGAGCCTGAAATTCGTGGCAGGAGGTCTCGCCATCCTTGCATCAGCCATATGTGGCGACGCACTAACTCGACTTATGAGGTTGCGATCTAGACTCTCTCGAACTGCTTTCGGTGCCGAATTTCAACAGAAGAGACTGCCTTGCATGAGAGAACAGGAATGCGGAATAGTGGACGAGCACTTTTTGACCGAAAGATTGTAAAGGTTTGTACTGTTGAGATTTTTTAGCGAGGTAATAGTTCTGAACGGAGCCATCAATGGTTCATGGGCGTTCCTCAGCGCTGGCGTTAGCCAATTCTCCGGTCTGTACGACCGTGGTTCACACCCACGTAGAGCAGGTAAGTGTGTATGGTGGTGAGACACCCCGCAGTGCGAACGGTTCGTGGCATGTTTGAACAGAGTGCCGGAGTGGAGAAATGTCTGTGGCGTGGAAGCTAGCTCATGTCCAACCACAGTTCGAACAGCAATTGCGGGTTGACCTGACTGAAACATGCCACGAAGGCGATGATGAGATTTAGTGTGGTTATTCTGCGGTTCTTTGGAATTGGTCAGCTGTTAGGCGTCTTCGTTGATGTGAATTCGCCTGGCTCAATCGTGGACCATGTCAGTCGCTAGTCTAGTGACATATCTACTGTGACCGCAGATGGCCTTTCCGCCTTCCGTAGTATCGACCGGGTGTGCACACAGAATGACCTGCTGTTGGCAGCATATGTACTGCCAACATCGAGAAGAATTCGAACGCTCGTGTAAATCCTTCGGGACCAGATCATCGGATTGCAGCTTGGTCGCGGTAAATTTGCGATTCCTGCGCGATTCCTGCGCGAGTGATGTCTCATGCGATGAGATTGCGCGTACTGTTCGCGTTGATTGGGACAGCTCTTGCGGTGTTGTGTTTGACGTCCTTCTCAGCAGACAGAAGAATAGATGGCTGTCCGGCGCAGGCCTGGCGCTCCAGCGTTTCTCGCGCTCATGAACAGCGCAATTGGACTTCTCCAAGCGGACAGCTTGCTCCATGCAATGGGGAAGATTTTCGGAAGTCACAAAGCTCCATAACGCTGGATGTGCTTCATGGGAAAGCTGATAGCATAGCTCAAGCACAATCTCGGCCGCCTCAAGACTTCAACATCTTGTTGCGCTTCTCTCTTCGCTTCAGTCGCTCAACTCGCTTCTTGTGCATCTTCTCGGCCATCTTCTCGTAACGCTCCTTCTCCTCCTTGGCGGCGCGTCGATCCTTGATGCCCTGTATTCTCCTCTACGCAGGTTGTCAGCAATTGTTCGGCGCGTCTCACAATCGAGTCTGCCAAATCCACTGACCTGTCGCTCTTCCTCTTTTTCTTGCTTCATCTCCTTCTCGATCTGCTTCACCTCCGCAGTCTGCGACTCCCGCGCAACACGCTTCGCATAGCTTGATTGTCCCGTTGTTCGGCGAAAGGCCTTTTTTGGTTCGTGCCACTGCTTCCCGTTCTTACGGATACCTGCCACGGACGCAGTCTTTGTCTCAGGCACGGCAGTCGGCGCGGTGGTGCTAGTAGTAGCCATTGCGTTGATGTGGAAATCGTGAATGTCGTTGCTTCGGATCTCGAGAGAGAGCTTGGAGCAGAATAAATTCTAGAAATTAACTCCGAGCCCCCGATGGCCTCCACCCGTCGTAGAACTACCTTATCCCCGCCGAGGATCCATTACACATCCCTCTGTGTCCCTCGCGATAGGTTGAAGGAGTGCATGAGAATTTTCATACACCGCCTGCTTAGCCCGACGGTGGGGGCTCATCAGGTACCGCTTTGAAACCCGCGCGAACATGTGCTCGTAAAAGCCTCATCCACGCTTGTGAAAGCCATACGCAATCACTCAATTGCCGCAGTTCCACTGATTCTCGCGCTCGATAAAAYGATGCTCCCACGGTAACATTCCTTCCACCTCGACCTCACACCTGCCATGGACGCCAAGGAGGCGACCTTCGATGCGTCCTCCACCGCCGTGGTTCCTGTACAGCAGGAAGCTACCCACCAGGGCCTCGAGGCGCTGAGGGACATAGCATACGGCTCCTTCGCTGGAACCGTGGGCAAGATTGTCGAATACCCCTTCGACACCGTCAAGGTGAGGCTGCAGTCTCAGCCCGATCACCTCCCTCTCCAATACACCGGACCTCTCGACTGTTTCCGCCAAAGCCTGCGGCAGGGCGGCATCGGAAGCCTCTACCGCGGGGTGAGTGCTCCGCTCTTTGGAGCAGCTGCCGAAACAGCTTGTCTCTTCTTCGCATACCGCATAGCRCAGGATATCCTCCGAAGCACAGTGTATCCCAAACATGGAGTCGAGAAGCTCCCACTTCCTGCGTTGGTCATGGCAGGCGCCATGTCAGGCGGTGTCACATCCGTTGTGCTCACGCCAATCGAACTGGTAAAGTGTCGCATGCAAGTACCTCTACAATCCTCCATGGACCCGAGTCTAGCACGCTCAGGGCTGGCGGCCAAGTCTCTTGGTCCATTGGCTGTTATACGGGATGTGCATAGACGAGAGGGGATCAAAGGGTTCTGGAGAGGGCAGCTCGGGACGCTGTTTAGAGAGACTGGAGGTAGTGCAGCATGGTTTGGAAGCTACGAGATGATGACTCTATATTTCAAGAGCAGTCTTCGAGATCCTCAGCATGAATCTCTGCCTCTTTGGCAACAAATGGCCTCGGGAGCATTGGCAGGCATGATGTACAATTTCATGTTCTTCCCCGCGGACACGATCAAAAGCAAGATCCAAACGGGAGAGCTGAACACTCGGCCTACGTTTRTGAATGTCGGGAAAGAACTCTACAAAGCTCGTGGTTTGAGGGGATTGTATTCAGGTTGTGGCATTACCGTCGCCAGGAGTGCGCCCAGTTCGGCGTTGATTTTCACGATTTATGAAGCTTTGAGGAAGACCTTTGGGTGAGGCGTGTTCCAGAACAGATGGAAGGGTGTTCGAGTTTTGAGTGAAATTGCATCAGCATGAGCGCGAGCATAGAATCGGTGTTTACATCTTGATTGGGAGGAGAAGAAGAAGCAAGACCAGATGATGTGAATAGAGTCGCTTCAATCAACGCATAGCTATAGCTATAGCTCCTCCTTGTAGTACTCTTCTTCACTACCCTTCTGCTGTTTCTTGTCTTTCTGCTGCTTCTTCTGGCCTTCTTCTTTGGCTTTGCTTTCCTCATTTGCCTTTGCCTTCTTGTCAGGTTCAGCCTTCTTGTCAGGTTCAGCCTTCTTCTCAGCTTCTTCCTCCTCATCACTTCCGACAATGCCCCTGTACTCCCTTCCACGTGCTGTATCGACAACATCCAATTTCCACTGTTCACCCTGAGCAACCTTTTCTATCTGTTTCTTCAAGTTCTCAATGGCCTTCGCATCACCCAAACCCAGTCGCTTAAGGTCCTCTTTGGTAATAGTCTTACCATCCGAGGATGCGAGTGTATCAACGTACACTTCCTTGCCTCCACCTGCCTCCAAGTTTAGATGTTTGTTCGTTTCCTCGCGCGGGTCGATCTCGTAACTTACCGACTATGGCAGACTTCTCAATCTTCTGACCTTCAGGGACCAATCTGTGCATACCAACGATTATGTCTCCGACTGGAGCTGGAGGAAGGCCATACGATGAGCCATCCAAATTCGCAGACGCCTCCTGCCTGAACAGGCGTTCTGCTTCTTGAACGTCCGCGAGCTCACGCTTGTAGTCCTCAATGTCATCCTCTGCGACGACAGGGTAGCAGGAAACAGTGTTCGGTTGGTCCTTCCGGGGTGGCTGAAATGCAACATCGTTGCAAAGGCGTGGGGTCTGAATGACCATCAAGTACGTGCATGTTGCCATCTCCTTGATCAGAGAGATTCGTTCGCCGCCTTGCGGGTTGCAATGGTACTACTCACTTGTCAGCCATAAGTCCATGTGGGTGCCTTCAACTCATACCTGAATCTCAATCTTCCGATGCTTTCCAGTCAAATCACAGCGCGTGCCTCCTCCAAGTGTCTGTGTCAAGTACCTGCTCTCACCACGCTGGACAAGCTCTCCCGACCCACCACGTGTCCGCTTCGCATCTTCAGACTTGTCCAATCCGCTGCTACCTTCCCATTTGGATTCCTCCTGATGATCGTCCTCAACATCAGCGACCTTGCTGCTATATGATCCCAACACGTAGCCTGGCACACCTGGGTCTTCCTGAGGCGGCCAACTGGGTATGCCTCTCGAAGGAGGCAATTGATGGAATTGCCTCACGCCMTGATTGTAGCAAAATTGATAGCTCCACCATCCACCTATGAAATAGATGCAGTTGTCTTGCATGCCAGACAGAAGCTCCCACCCGCGATCGCTTGCACGTGCCAGCTCCTTCTCCTCTTCTGCCTTGGACATTGTTTCATTACTGCCCGCCGCGTTGTCACGCTTCTTGATCCGCGGGACTCGACATAGCCAGTCGTGTCCGTCAAGCTTGAGTTGCTCGTAATCCACCGGCTCTGTTTCGCCACGAACTGGGCCTTCATCTTCACCTTTTCGCAATCGCTGCTGGAGTTCATATTGTGGTTCCCGAAGTTCCTCGACTCTGCCGCTGGTTGCTAGTCTTGTGCGCGCTTGTTCTTCTGAAACCCATTCTTCCTCGATAAAGCGGATTTCATATTGTGGAAAGGCGAGGACATCATCGTGGACACTGAAGCTGTGTTGCGATGCCGAAGCTAAGAGAGCAGCCGTTCGTAATACCGCTGGTAACGTAAGGAAGTGCCTCATGGTGTTGCGACCCTCGGTCCTTTTAGGTATGCGATTGATGATCGATTGGCATCGAAGTATGTTGGTGTTCTGGACGTGTTGATTGCATCGGCGAAAGAGCAAACTGTCAACATTAGTTAGGCAAGCTCGCTTGTACCAGGTACCTTCACTTCGAATTCAGCCGGCCGCCCCACAATTAATGCCGAACCATACAATGACCACAACGTTAGACCAAGGGCAAGGGACATGAAGTTTGCCGACCTATCTGCTGCAATCAATGACTTGTCCTCTCCACAAGAGTCAAAATGCAATTTAGAAGACATTGTACGACAAAAACATTTAGCTCTAAGTAACATTGCTTGCTTTAGTAGTCGTAGCTCCCTATCCGCGAGCGTGGTCGTTGCCTCACTGCAAGGAGAACCGGCAAGCTTCAATTCCCCAGCCCTCGCATGCGAGCGCACGAGCTGCAACACTCATAACTCTACTGGACTGTGACATTGCCTCTTCCGCCTACACAGAAGCATTTATAACACCATCATCTAGATCCGTAGATGACCCAACTCTCACTTCAAGCAGTCTCGACTACCTAGCTCTCTCCAATCTCGCCTTCATCCTTTCCTTTCGATCTCCCTCAGCCAGCCATCGACTAGCATGCCACAACTGCAGCACATTGACACTTTGCTTGAAAAGCATACCCGGAATACTACAGACTGTGATCCAGAAAGGTACCGCATCGTTGATCTTGTTCAATCTCGCAACCTCCATAGCTGCAGCCGAAAAGGTCAAAGGGAACACATCTCTTCCAGCTATGCTCGCGGCGTTGATCGGCAGGAGAGGTTTGCTACTACTCGGCGAAGAGAAGCATAGAAGGTACAGCCCGATGAAGAAGAGTTCGTTGAAGGTACATGCAGTGAACAGCACCCACTACAATCGTTAGTTAAGGAGATCGATACCCCGGTCGGGACAACTTACCTTTTTGTAGTACAAATTCATGATACGACTCCGACTGGCAGAGACGTTCTTGTGACTCTCACTCTGTCCGCCCATTGCCAGGGTCGCATACATGTGCATGTAGTGACTTGCAAAATCCAGTGTAATCAGAGCTTGGAAGATGACTGCATAACCGGGCATAGCGAGAGCGAGAAAGACCAGCAGGCAGGATGTGGTGCATCGATCGGTCACCATGTCCAAGACTGCACCGAATCGAGTGGATTGTTGAAATGCTCGAGCCGCAAGACCATCCAGTGCGTCGAGCAGACAGCTGACTGAGTAGAGCAGACTGCATCGTCGGGGGTGTAGAGGCATGAAGTACAAGGATCCTGTTGCTAGAATGACGCGAAGGTATCCTGGAGGACATTAGTCGGATCGGTTCAAGAGGACTTGAAATAAGGTAGCTGTACCTATGAGGTTTGGGACGAAGAGGAAGATGTTCTCTTCTGTGTCGTTCATTTCACCCTCGGCTAGAGCTTGGAGTTGTGGTGGGCCACTGCCATTGGGACGAATCCGCACGGCCATTGCACGAGCAAGCGCAAGCGCCTTGATGTTGTATGGCGCTTCGTTGGTGGAACGGGAACAACGCACTCAAGTCCTTTTTGATCGAAAAACAGTCAAAAGCTTTTAGAGTACGATGTTAGATTGGCCGAGGATGCGTGGAGAAAGAGAGCAGTGAAAGCGAAATCGAAAAGAAGGCACGAACGAAATAACGTGGAGAGGCACGGCGCGTAGGGGGAAATGATCGGCGGGAATCTTGAAAATGTGATGCATTTCATGCTTACCTTGCTTCCTGATTTCGATTTGAGATGAGGGAAACATGGCGTGAATGAATGAGAAAGTCACTCCTGCAATGAAATTGGCGCCAGGTAGAGTCAAAATTCCGGTTACCACTTCGTTGAAGCGTGGGTGGATAAACGACGCTCGTTCTCGGAAAGACTGAGGTATGGTGGGTGTATGCTCGAGTCGCAGTCAGATGCACTCCATCGTCCTATCCTCACCTGTCGCCATCATAGCGCTACAATGTGTCATTGTCCATCGTTTGTTCATCTCAAATGGTATCGGTTCATTGCGCATATCCACAGGTATGAAAGGCTGGCGGGCTGTCCCTGCGTTTATGAAGTTTTTCAATTCCGGTGGGATGGTACTGCGACCACACTTTTATGCGGTGCCAGTGCTAAAACTCAACACACAAACGCCCCAGGACCTCCATCGCCATCGCCACGAGCCCAATCATCAGTCTTCCGTACACACAGACACAGCCTTTTCCTGTTGTGCATCTAGAAGACCATCTCGTGCGGCCGGTCACCCTTCCTCAAGCTGAAGTTGGTGCTGAGGTATCCCTGGAGCAGAGGCTCCTTCTTGATTGCGGWCAAAAGGGCCTTGTCAACCTTCTTCTGGTCCTCTGCGCGCTCGGTAGCGACCTCCTTCTTCGCTGGTGCCTCGCCCTGCTTGAAGAAAGCCTCCTCGGAGCCCTTCTTGTCGGCCTTCTTGTCGCGAGCGAAGTACTTCTCGCCGCTGACCTTGGAGATGGTCTCGGAGTCGATGCCCTCGATTGGGATGGAGGTCTTGGTGGCAATAACGTAGCGGGCGTTGACGCGGCGAAGAGGGACACCGTTGACCTTGAATGGGCCAGTTACGAGGAGAACACCCTGGTCAAGGACCTTGAGGAGGACCACACGCTTGCCCCGGAAGCGGCCAGCGAGGAGGATCAAAACAGTACCGGGTGTGAGGGATGCGCGGGGCTTGTATGGGTGGAGAGTCTTGCGGGTCTGTTTTTGCACGTGTTAGTGTCTTGCTATTATCCATTGCCTCCATTTCGCGCCCATATCCTCCGACTCCGGCCATTTCGCTCCAGTTCCATCTACTGAGATATCCGTACCTTGCGTGGTGCAGACTCATCCTCGGCCGGGTAGTATCTGCTGGCCTTTTGGTCGGCGGGTGTGATGGTCCGCTCACCCTTCTGGAACTTCTTGGTCTGAACTTGAGACATCGTGGACTGCAGACAATTAGAAACAAATCAAGACGGCCGCCGGAGATGTATTGCGCATACCAAAGACGTCGTTGAGCTGTGTGGTTAGTATTAGAAGTTGACGTCGGCTTGTGAGGTGCACAATTCCATTCGGCGAGTGTTCAGTGTGCTTGGCGACAACGTCGACGCTAGTACGAATTGGCATTAGCGTTGAATCTCTCGAGCAGCTGCTGAACATCGCATTGCATCACATCACACTTCACTTGCACAAGACATCACTTCAATAATCAATCAATCAACCAGTCAATCGATCATCATGGCCGATTCTCCGCTCATCACATTCAAAGCCGGCCGCTGCGATTTCCACGGCCGCAAGGTCAAGCCACAGGCCACTCCTGGCTACATCTACCTCTACACCGAAGATGAGCTGATGCACTTTTGCTGGAGACCGCGTTCGGCGCGCACCACCGATCCGGAGWTCGATCTGATCATGTTTCCCTCGGACGGTCACTTCTACCCACTCGTCAAGGAACAGGGCGCCGAAGAATTGCATTCCCCAACCAACGGCCGCATCTTTGTGCTCAAGTTCACCTCCAGCAGCCAGAAGTACTTCTTCTGGATGCAATCCAAATCTCAGTCGCGGGAGGGTCACAACAGCTGGTTCAGTCAGCGGGATCAGCGTTTGGGACAGATCGTCGAGGCATTGCTGCAGGGTGATGATGTCGACGTGCAGGGCGAGATTGAAGACATGGCGAGAGGTGGTGGCGGTGATGATGCTGGTCCCGACGGAGATGGAGATCTGATGGATCTGGATGGCGGTCCTGGTCTGGAGAGACGGGAGACTGGAGGTGCTGGTCAGGATGCTACAGGCGGAGATCCTCGATTGGAGGGCGAGTCCAGCAGAGAGGGTGGTGCTGACGGTGGCAGAGCGTAAGTTGCATTGCATCACATCACTGTTGTCTGGGCTTCGATTCTGTTGTTACAAGCGTGGAGCTGGGCGTAGCCTAAGCAAGCGGCGACTTGCATGGACGTGGCATGGGGCGTTAACTGGCAGGCATTGCACCGCATTGAATGTGTGAAAGGCGCATGTAGAAGAGTCTTCAAATCTCTTGCGATATTATCCGTTCCCACTGCTTGGCCCTCACGCGTTGCCTTTCGCATTGCTGGTTCCTTTCCATATCGCCGATTATAAATCCGAGGAATGCATCGCTAACCGAACTTCACCCAGACAGTAAACAAGGACAACAAGACAGCGACACCTCCGCCATCGTTCAGAACTTCCTCAAATCTCTCAAAGGCGGCCCATCTCACCAACAGCAACCAAATCAACAGCAACGCGCAGACAGACCATTCACCACACTTCCCGATCTCCTCCCGTCATCCACCACAACAGCCTTCATTTCCACAGCAACCCCATCTCAAATTGATAATCTCTGCTCCCTTCTCCCCCCAGAACTCTTCGTTCTAGCACAAGAATCCTCTACTTCAGACTCCGCTGCGGAAGTTACGCCCACGGCAGGCCAAGCAGCCATCGAATCACTCTCCCTTCAGCAGAAGAAGTCCATCATCACCAGAGTTCTCAGATCACCACAGTTGCAGCAGAGTCTTGCGAGTCTGACGGTGGCATTGCGGGATGGCGGGTTACCGATGATTGGAGAGGCGTTGGGATTGGAGGTGGAGAACGGTGGCATGATTAAGCATGGAAGTATGCCTCTTGGAGGTGGAGATGCGGTTGAGGCGTTTGTCAAGGGCGTCAAAAAGACCGTCGAGAACGAGGGTGGGAAGAAGTAAGGTCTCTACGCCATGGGACGACCAACTTTGTATCGCTGTATTGTATGAGCTCTCACGTATCACAGGCGTGAGAGTGGAAGAAGTGCCATAGAAGCTTGTATCATAAAGCACATTATCCGATGAGATATTTGACTCTCCGCAAGTCTGCTCCATTCTATGCTTACAGACACCCGTTCGCGAGCATGGTCGCCGATTCACCACGCGGAGAGCTGGCAACCTCTAATAGACATTTAACTGTCGGGAAGGCTGCTCCCTTGTATGCTAATAGCTACATGATCGCGAGCGTTTTCGTCGATCCACTACATGGGAAGCTCAATTCCACCGGCCTTGCTTGCTCTCGTTGAACTCATCACAGTCATACCAGGTCGTTACCGTAACCGCCCCATCTACATCATTCCTCCTCCTGGAGCGCCCATAAACACACCGAAGCCATTACTGCCGTTTTGCTGCTGTGGACTCTGCTGCTGACCTTGTGATGACCCGGTAGCATCGTTGGCCATGTCCATATTCATGGGCCACGAAAGATTGGGATCCATGCCCGTGTTGGTGCCTTGAATATAAGAGTCCCAAGCGCCCTGCAGATGTTGTTAGTATTGAGCCCTCATTAGGCCTGATCTATCTCATTGTACTCACCCAGTCGATATCAGCACCGTCCATTCCAATGAATCCCGCATTCGCCATCATCTGACTCATGGGACTTGCTGGGCCGGCATTCAAAGCGTCAGGTCCAGCGTACTGTGGTATCAGACCCGTCCGCGGCTGCTCGGTCGTCATGGGGTCATTCAACAAGGCCGCCATGCTAGCGGGATATGGCTGGGAGGTAGTCTTCTCCGGTACAGATGACATGTTCATTCCAAAGCCAGGGCCGGGTGAGATGCCACCGCTGGAAAGCATACCAAGTGTCATTGCCGCGCTTTGCTCAGGTGGAAGATCGTCTGTGTTAACCTCTCCTACGTGGCCATTCGAATACATGCTGTAGTTGGGTGCCCGCTGCGGGTAAGCGTTTGACATACTCTGCGGCTGCTGTTGAGAAGAGCCAGAACTGTAGGACCCCCCTGAGTTTTCTCTATTCAAGTTCTTGTGCTTTTCGGTGTGTGCTTTGAGCTTCTCCATCATGACTCGCAGCGTGGTTGATGCTTTGAATGCTTCCATGCTGTGGTCACGCACAGATTCCCAGATGGTGATACAGTGTGCAACAGCTTGCATCATCTGCTCCCGCCGATCACCATCGCAAAGGTCTGGTACTAGTGGTGAGGACGGATCGGAAGTGGATCGGCGACCCGCACGCTCACTTTCGGCTGTGTGATACAGATCCAGGCAGACCAGCATGGCAGCTAGAAGGAAGTCGTGTGTGGTCAATGAGGATATGTACCACTTCACCGATCTCAGACGACCGCCGGGCTGAGCCTCACGGTGTAAGGTCGCTTGGTGGTCTAGAAGCTCCATCGATGCATTCAAACATGTTCGTCTCGAATAGCTGAAACGCGGATTCTCTCGTCCCTTCGCGATGAACTTCCTGTGAAGCACGAATAATGAGCGCAAGTAGACCATTTCCAGGCCAAAACGTTGCATGATGAGGTTCGCAGGGTCGCGAGCGGACTCCTGGAAAGAACGCATCTGTAGCAATGGAGGGTGTGAGGACCTCGCCTCTCTCAACTCAGCATCGAACTTCAACGTCTCATCATACGACGGAGGATTTGATACTGATTGAGCCCGCTCTACGATCCGGCCGAACAGGTATGCCATTTTCGATTTTGTAATCATGTACGACATGGGAGTTGCCTCAAACACCGCTCGTGAGGGTGGCAGACTTTTCATATCCTCGTAAAGCTCATCATCGTAGAGATTCCGAGGAATCTGAGTGTCGACATGGTCGCATCTGATCATTGCGGGCAACCCGAATTGGAAAGATATGAGCAAATCGCATTGCCGGACAAAAGTCCAGACTCGCCGCCGCATCTCGCCCTCAAATGGAGATATACCGGGGAAAGGACCTGGGTCTCGGTGGTAGCCCATACGCATTGCCAACCGCACGCATATCCCTGTCATTAGCAGGACTGCAGGCTCAGCATCTCTGCTGCGTCCATACTCTGCCTGGACATGTAAGACCAGAGTTTCCAGAGTTTGCGGATTGCCTTGTGTGATGTCGCTAAGTAGTAGGCATTGTGCTGTGAGTTTTCGGAACTCATGCGAGAGCTCTAGCGACCTCCCACGATACTCCGGTGGCTCGTCGCCGGCTCGATTGTATGACTGCAACGCTAGCGTCATCATCGCAAAGCACATGCCGAGCCAGACGACTGATGTCTCGTTAGGGTTCAGCCAGTGTTTATCGTACTGCTTCTGGAAGGAGGGACCGTGGATAATGTGTACGGACGGATCATAGGCGTTGAAGTACCTCGCAATCAGTCGATCCGCGTCTGCTTTGGATGGATACGCCGCCATGACCTCGCCCTTATCTTTTGCGGACGTGCCTTGCAGAAGGAAAGAGGTCCCAGCGGTGGATGCCGATGCTCCCTTCACTTTGGCCAAGTGCTGCATATAGTCCTCCTTGTGATTGTCGAAGTACTTCTTCACTTCTGAGATTTCTCCAAGGATGGCATACCAGTGGGCATCGGAAGCAAAGATGGCTTTGCCATCGTTCATCTTCATGATACCAATGCTTTGTGAGAGATCGCCGACTTCGCTTTCATCCTCGCCTCGCTCTTCACTTTCCTCTGGAATCATATCCGCACCGTTTGCGTCTAGCCTCAAATCTGATGCGACTCCTATGCTGTCGCTCCTACTACCACTGATGGCCGCCTGTGCTGCCGCCGTTGCTCCGGGTTGTGAGCCGCCGTTGGTCATGAGGGAAAGCACAAGACCTTCCAGACGATCGATTCGGTTTTGCATGTCGTCCGGCGTAGTACTTGCGCCACTGCTGCCTCCCTTCTTCCGGCTTCCAGGAGTGGCATAGCTGCAGGCTCCAGTATCGCCACGCTTCGAGCAATTGTCGCATGGATGTCCACGATTACACCTGCCGATCGACTGTCAGCGTCAATCAAAACGTTGGATGGTAAAATTTCAGGCAAGCAAAGCATGACCACCATTGYTACGGCATATAACCACAGCCTCGTCCTCTCCTTCGATTTTGACCCGCGCGACTCCCCGCCCAGCGCCGACTCTTGATTGGCACAGCATAATGCTTCAAGCAACAGGGACTGGACACTGTCGCGAGACGTCTTTGCGGGCCAAACCTGCGGAGAGGTATTACGGTGTGGTGAGATGCTACATCTCTCGAGTCATGCCTGCAGGCCTTGTGGTTGCTTGCTCACTTCAGCTTGCGGTGTCTGCATGGCGCACACGACAGTGGAACTCGGTTACGCTTCCGCACCACGCGATACGGTTGATCCTCCGGAGATAGTCCATTAGCAGAAGACGTCGACGATGGCGGAGTGGGTTGGGTAGGACCTGGCATGTCGCTGTGTTTCCTCCCGGCGCAACACTTGCTCACGATGCGAGGCACGCGCCGCTACGAATGTTGCTCTCCGTCGTCGCGCTTGCTGACGGTCGTACAATCTCCGAGGACGTGGCACAGTCTTGAATGCTCGGGATAGAGATGATCTGATATGCCTGGGTATGAAGGTGTCGTTGCTGCTGATCCTGTTGTCGTCGGCTCGAATGCACAGTAAACTTAGAACTACTTAGCTAAGGTAGGTACGGTACCGTCATGAGAAGCTTGGCGAACAATMCTTCAGTCTTCAACCATCATCATTGCTACACGTACAGCCAATCGATTCGACGATCAAACGACTGTGACTCATTCAATACAGCGTCCAATACAATTGCAGAAACTAGGCTTTTCCTCGTTATCCTACCGGACATCTGCAAAGTCCCACGGATACTGCATATCTAAGTCCCGGCGTTTAATCCGACCTTAAAGCCGTTTGCTAAGAAACTACTTTACTTTGCGTCCATCGCTCGGAGGCAGAGCAGATCCATGTCAATGTTCCCTGATCTCGACACAGCCAAGCGGAACGGTATGCGAGGTCCAGAGACGGCGCCGCAACGTCACGGCCAAAACACAGTCGACAGAGATGAATACATGCACCTCTGAGTGACGTCCAACTTCATCATAACTTATCGCGGCTCATCTGCCGTGTGGCATGTTCGCACCTCAAGCGATCGAAACCACACCGCTGGGATTTGCACAGCCCGACGTTGATCACATCATGATCGTGGCAGTCGACAACTTGGTTTCTCCTGCTACTTCCGACGAGAGAAAAGGAACCACAGGTGATGCACAGAAAGTCCTCTCCACGACCTGGGTGTCATTCCAAACTACAGAGACGAGTGAACATTACTAGGTACTGTACTGCACCTTCGACACGCACGACAAGAACAATCTTCAAGCCACTCTACACGCCCCGGGACTTGTCTTCTCCTTCCTTTTCGTTCTGAACCACATGAACAGCTTGCACTTCTGGCCATAGAAAACTGTCTCCTCTCATACTCTCCGGCAGCATGAGTTCCGGCCCGTCTGTGGAAGCATAGGGCGCATAAGCCACCATTCCCCCATTCCTTTCTCCCACATCCCAAGCCTCTTCCATCTCCTTGATCTCTTTCCCACTCTCGGACTGCGCTCCATGCCCACGAGAGCTGCGCTCTGCGGTCCCTCTTGAACTTTTGCCAAGAAGGCCACTCTTCACCGAGCTCAGTACTCCTAATCTTCTTGCCGGTGCAGGCCGCGTGATCTCCTCCACCAAGGTCGGCTCACTCACATGCGGAACTCTCACGCCTTTAACCGGCGGCCTCCTAGCGCGGTGTGGATTAAAGTCCTTCCTCCAGAAACTTCGATGAAACATTGGCTTAATCATCGGTGCATTCACTGCCAATATACCGGCAATCTCTTCTCTCGTGGCCCAGCGATTCGTATTGAGTGTTGAGTGGGCATCCAGCAACGACATCAGGACGGCAATAATCGCCGCGGAGATGATGAAGATCCCGGAGCAGAGCAGCAAAGTCAACGCAATCTTTCGTTTCAGGGGCACTCGAAGATTCCAAAGCATGGGGATAGCTATTAGAAGCAAGCCAGCATCGGTGAGGATGTTTGCGATTGCGGTGGTGTAGAAGTTTTGGGTTCGGGATGTACAACTGAGTGGTGGGTAGGGTATTGTGCCCCAATTTTGGTGAAAGGGTCTGCAGCCAAAGGAAATGGTGAGAATGACAGCGACCGCGGTGAGGGCGACGACAACGCT
The DNA here is from genome assembly GCF_900074925.1 of Ramularia collo-cygni. Taxonomy (NCBI): domain Eukaryota; kingdom Fungi; phylum Ascomycota; class Dothideomycetes; order Mycosphaerellales; family Mycosphaerellaceae; genus Ramularia; species Ramularia collo-cygni. The sequence continues at coordinate 270,209 of NW_019716268.1, read as the reverse complement.
AAAGATCTTGAGGAGTCGTCGTTGATATTCAAAGAACGGTAGCCGGTTGAACAGGAAAATGACCATGGCTTTCAGCCCCCAAAGGAAGCAGACGTAGGCATACCAGGCGCTGATCTAAAGACAAGTCAACCAAAGAACTTTGTGTATGGTTATCTAGGTGACTGACTTGAAACTTGCTTCCAAATACCAGCCGTTCAATCTGACAATCGCTCAGTTTCCCAATTTCCGTCACATTATAATCTGTATTGCTTCCAAGGTGATATACTACCAGCCTGCAGCATGTCAGATAAAGGAAGAACAGTAAGACTGCAATGCCCATCCAGTCATCGCCTTGCAGATTTCGTATTGGTAAGATGCGAAGCCGTACACAGTATCTGGCCGCAAATGCCACGACGGATATGGCTGCCATGGCATAGTTCTCCGCAAGGTAGGAGGAATCGTGATAGATTTGCGTGCTGGGACAATGCTCTAGGTGGTGACGAGGTAGGATCATGTTTCGCTTGAGCGTTCGTTCTGCTGGTTGGCTACTTGGACGGCATGTTCTGGAGTCTGGACGCGTAGCTCCTCGCTTCTAAAAGTCTCCGTCAGATTGTGGTGGCAAGGTCAGTGGTACGATGGAGGTAAGGGAAGCCTGTGTCAGACCGCTTGCCAGGTGGGTGCAAGGTATGCGATTGACTTTGACTTGCAGGCATACCCATGTGGCCGGAAAGTTCCTCTCCGCTGCAAATTCGGGAGGGATGCCAGGTTGAATTTGTGACAGCTGAGGACAGTAGTGTCTCTTTCACAGAAAACACCTGCATTCATTGGTTCGTTGAGAAGCCTCCCCAAGTGCGCGACACTCTTGTAGACTGCAGGGATGGGATGGGATGGAAGCCTGTATGAGCGAGTGTATTTCGTTTGGTTCAATAGGTACTTTRCAGGACCGAGCCGGATCAGTAATCCATCAAGGCATCTTCTTCCAATACTCCAACATCAACACAAGTGTGAATCGAAATCGATCAGCAGACCATCTTATGATCCGTTCTTCCAAGCCGTCGCACTACCCAACAACCCCAACAATGAACTCAGCAGCTGCCTCAGCATCGCCGCCATAGCTCAAATGACTGCTTCCACTTCCGTTACTGCCTCCACGGCTGCAAAGGAAGTCACTCGAGCCACAGAACTCCATGACCTTGCTCGCATCGACGCCTTCAAAGTCCTGACCGTTGAATGGATCACCGAAAGCCACCACAGCGGCGACTTTGCTTCCATCAAGGCCTTGGGCTGAGAGAGCATTATGAACGGCCATGGCACCTTGCGAGTAGCCAGCAAGGACAAGTTTGGTGTCTGGGCACGAGCTTAGGATGTTTCCTGCCTGAGACGCCATTGCCTGGGGAAAACGTCAGTCTATTGTGAACTATCAATGTGAGAATCGTTGGTGATGCTTACAGCCCCGCCAGTGGCTCCCATGTTGGCATTGCCTGCAGCAGAGGCTGGGTAGTCAACACCCTCTGCCTGTGAAAAGTTAGATGGATATCTACGCGGAAAATGGGATACGCCTTACCGTCACTCTGTCATCACCCAGGCCGGCAGCAAGAGCATCTGCAAGTGGAGGCCCGATGATGGTACCCATGGTGCCTGTGAATGTCAGTGGATTCGTGTAGAGCGCAGGAGGAAAGATGCAAGTACCCAGTTCGCCAGTTCCACGAGCAAAGAGAAGGGTCACATCTTTGCAGCTCCCAGAGGAGCCACCGGATCCGGACGATGAAGTGCTAGGTGTCGAGCTGGTCGAGTTGGAAGCCGCCGGAGTAGACGAGGAAGATGCGGCTGAAACAGAGTCGGATGTCGAAGAGTCTGTTGTCGAAGATCCTGAGAGCGATCCTAGTGATCCTAGTGATCCCAAGGAGCCCAGAGAAGAACCTGATGAAGAGCCGCTGGAGCCCAGAGATCCAAGAGATCCAAGAGATCCCAAGGAACCTAAACCGCTCGAACCGCTAGAGCTACCGCCAAAGGATCCCAGAGATCCCAACGAGCCTAGAGAGGATCCTGATGAAGAGCCACTGCTGGATCCGAGAGAACCAAGAGAGCCGAGAGATCCCAAAGAACCCAGGCCGCTGGAACCGCTTGAACCACCACCCAAGGAGCCGAGGCTGAACTGTCGCTTGTTGATAGTTCGATCAACAGGTGCAGCTGCAGCTGAGATGGCGAGAGTCAGGAACACAGCGGAGTTCTTCATCTTGATTGGTTGGTTGCTTGTTTGTTGAATAGGGAATGGCTGATGAATGTGGAATGAAAGTGGAAACAGGCGAGAACGAGAGAATGAAGCGAGTGAATGATGATGAGAGCTATGAGGTGAGAATACTCTTGAAGATATAGTRGTGTGGTGGACTTACGTCCATTTGATGCTTCATCAATGTGATACAAATGCTTGGCCTTTGGCTTCGATCTTGTCGTGTCACCGGATCTTCTCCCAGAGAGCAATCTCCCAATGTGGATATAAATCAAGATACGACTGCCCGAACTGGCCGTGATTGAGCGGCCACGGGTGTGATTCCAAAAATTTGAGGCATGTGGTGGAGATGCGGTGCTGGTGATTCGATCGACTTTTGCTGTCTCGAGGCACAACCGGCCGCGTTTGGTATCTCCACAGACACGATCTTGCTATTCGGCTGGGTAAGCAGTGGACACACCAAGCCCCAGAGCGAGCATCGAAGCAGACGCCAGCCAAGAGAGCGATCTAGTGGGGATTCTCGATGTTCCTACTCATCAGCGTACTCGGCAAATCAATGCCAGGCGACCAAAAGATTAGACACGAGATGGGAAGACGGACGATACGCATAAGACCAACTTGATGCATCTTGGGTATCTTAAGTCTATGCAATCGAGTGCATTCCCGCCCTCACCAATCCCATTTTTTATCATCACCTTTCCAAACGCCTCGCTGCAAACCGCTCCTGAATTAGAGATATTCTGTCCCGAAATGAGCGAGTTCTTGTGACCACGCGAAGCACACCGGAAGGAGACCACACTTGCAGTGGATCTTCGCGATGATGCCATCATTCGCGATAGAGGCTGTCGAACAGTCTCATTCGACGTAGCTCTTGTTATCATCATCCATCAGCCTCTCGGCCGTGAAATTCGTTCGTTGCCTGGGAGAGCAAATTTATCACCGATGCCGTCACCATGTCAGTCGGCGCCTCGCCAACATGCGATAGAGTCGCTTCGCTTTGCCAGTTCTACTGGAGTAACGGGCTGAAGCACACGTGTTAGCGTATTGCCAGATGTATGATCAAGACAACTCACCCAAGATAATCCTCGCGGATGCTGCCAATGGCATACATGCTACCCATTTCACCACGGATACCTTTGATGCGTAATCGAACCTGCGTACCTCGTTCCACGCTTTGATCCACATTGTCGGTGAACTGGGGTGTGGAGCCATCGACGCTGTACTTGAGTGRATTGGGTATCATCTGCCCAATGCAATCAGCACACTGGTCCGTCCATACGCACAATCACCGCAGCACTTACCGCCTTACTGACGAACACGCTGAGCGCACCCACGTCCACGAAGAAGCCATTGCTCACTACGCTTGACACCAATCCATCCACCACCTCACCACGGAACGGCCGCCAGACGATCGCCCGGTAGTTCAGATGATATACCGCCATGCCCGTTCCTGGTTGGAGCTTCGGCTCGCTGATTTCCTCCACATCCACAATACGGATCACCATGAGCGTGCCCTCGATCGTGCCCTCGATATCTGATCGCAGACGGTCCAGGACAATTCGTGAGGCATCGCTGTTGAAGTAGGAAGGGTGGATGGTCACCTCGCGGTCCATGTTCTTGACGAAGAACATTGCGGCGGATTTCGCGTCACGAGGTGGTGGCAGGTGGATGTAAAAATGAAGTCGCGCACGCGGTATGCTCCAGCGATGGGCGATGACAATGCGCGTATGCGCTGCTCGGACAAACTGCTGAATCGATCTTTTGAAGCGCGGTGAGCACGATGCTGATGGTGATGATTACAATGGAATCCTGGCTAAGATGGCGAAGGCGACGGTGGAAGAAAAGGAATGGACCGCCTCAAGAGGTCGACGCAGACAGGCACAGATGCATGCGGAAGTAATGGCTGCAGGTGCTGTCAGTGCGGAAAGGCTACCCGCCGCTAGCGTCCGTCCTGCATGCGACGGGATCTTTGTTACTCTTTTCCCTCTGTTCTTTCAACTTCAGGAATTCGTTCAACCTCCGCCACGCCACGGTCAGCTTCGAGGTCGAGGACTTCCTAGCTTTTCACAGTCTCCGCCGAATCCGGTGAGGACAAGCACTTGCGAAGTGGACGCATTGTCCTCCATGCATATCGCAAGACCGAGATGGGATGAGTTTCACACGATGACCTTGAAGAATTGACGTATTCTTCATTTGCAGAGGCCAGAAGCATTCGGGTCCCTGGAGCAGGTCCAATCTATATCTATTCTATATATGGGGTATCAATGAGCGAACATCATGCAGCAAAATCCATCGAAACCGCAACGCTACCGCATTCCCTTCCAAGGACTTAGAACCCGATGCTTTGGATAAGACTGCCCATTTGCTTTCCAAACGCTGTCTGAATAACGATCCCGGGGTGACCGAAGTCGTGCCACAAGCAGGGCTGGCCTTCAGGAAAACTCCAACATGTGGCGTTTGGGGCTCCATATTGCTGGGGATTGCTCAGGATGGTATTGAAAGTCGCAGTCGGATCTACGATTCTGGAGCTGGCGTATGGATGCAATTTTTGAAATTGACTGTTTGCGCTTTGCATCTGGGCATTCCAGTATTGCGTAAGAGCAGCAACATTTGCAGCATCTGGTCCTGTTCCCCAGCCGAATGCTCCAATTTTTGAGATTGCTAAGGCAACAATTTAGTAAGTGTTCCGTCTCCAGTACGACTTYGGGGGTACTCACGAGGGACTAGGATGGTGATGAAGTTGCGACCACCCAACTGCCACTGTCTCTCCAGCCGTCCGAAGTAGTCTGCAACGTCTGGCCCTAATATCGCCTGAGCGGTGCTGCCGTTTCGTCCCTGGAAGGCCTGAATGACAATATCGTTGATGCCAAACCAGTTGATGAAGAGAGTATTTGCGGCCTTCCACTTCAGCTTACTTGAAGCGGCGGCGCCGATCGTACTCTCAAAAAGCGCCAGCTGCCCACGGAAATCACCATTGGGGGTGGGCGGATTAGGATTTTGTACGCGGGAAGAGTTCACGGTGTTCTGGGCGACTGCAAAGTCGTACGCTACAGTCCCGTTCCGAGCGTAGCTTTTCATGACTGTGTCGACCCACATGTCTCCTCCTGATAGTCGGACTAACATCGCACCTTGTCAGGAATGTGTAGAAGACTCTACCATTGTGATCTCAACTCACTGCCCGGCACTGGAGGATTTCCCAACGGATTGCTAACTGACGGCTGAGTTCCCGACATACTAAAACCAGTAGCGGTGTAGGAGTCTCCACTGCATCGATTTGTTAGCATGGACTTATAACGTGGAAGCTGTACTCCGCAAGTAAGACATACAAGATGAACATGAACTTCGTTGGGGCAGTGGCCGTCTGCCTTCGAAAGATGTCTTGAAGCGGCCATGCAGCCACTGTGGAGCTGAGAAAGCAAAGCGTTACGAGCCAGAAAGCCAGCATTGTTGCGTTGGTACACGGCGTGAGATGCGTTGGTACATGACGTGAGACTGGGAAGAAAGCTCCATCTTAAAGCGTTTGAGAAATGCAAGGTAGGCGCAGAAGGAGAAATTTGCTACAAGCCTCATCATACGGCGAGCGCGACAGCCATCCCGGCCTGCCTTTTGCTTCATTATGAGGGTGCTGCAACTACTTTGGTAGTCGCGTCCGACGGTATGCAGTTGTGAAGATGCAGCTCCGGGCCTCGAGCGAGCCACGCGACACGGAGTCACCGTCCGCGAAACCGTATCAGGTCTTCCCAGACGCCTCAACCACCAGATATGGAACTCTCTCTGGACGAGCCTGCGAGAGGACCTGTCCATTGCGCCAGAAGTGTAGCGACTTCTCTAATAGGTTTACGCATGTACTTTCGGGAGGTATGTTCTAGCGAGTCTGGATCGTCGCCAAAGATACGCGAGTGTGCCACGTTGTGGTGGCTTGATCGACAAGAGGGTCTGGATCGAGTCAGATCGAACTAGCCCGGTGTTGGAAGTCAACATTTACTGCAGGAGCGAAAGACTTTTTCGTCCTTCAAGGTTGCTGTCACTTTCAGCCACGTGGAAGGCCGCAAAGATCTGTCCGAACAGTGAAAAGACAGAAAGATGACGGGAAGACTGGCAATCCGCCTCAAATTCTGGGTTGGACCATGTTCGGTTGGCAACTTAGTTGCTACAAGGTGCTACACGTAGCATTTCAATGACTCGAAATCCACATCGACGCAGACAATGTTCTGAGACTTACTGACAGATCGGCTATCGCTCTGCTCTACATATGGCATGCTCGCTATCCAAGATAATTCCTTGCCTTGAGAGATGCCTTCTCATGCATGATGGGCCGCATCGGGAAGCATGGGCGCCTCATCGTGCTGTACTTCGTACGCCATATCGCGATGAATGACCATGTCATCCGAACTCTCGCTTCCACTGCTGCTGTTGGCTCGCCACAGTGATATGTCGCCAAACGGCTCCGCTGAGATGGCTGTGCGATAGGCAATATCCTGCTCTGGTCTGAGCTTCATTGCGTTGTCTCTACCGGGAACTGGAGTTGCAGCAGCACCATGAGTTTGGGGGTCTTTCTTTCCGGGTAGTACTGGTGTTGGCGCTCCGCGAGCGCCGCTCGATGTTGGCGAGCCTGATTTGCTCTTCTCGGTCTTGGATGACTGGCCGCCGGACGAGCCTGAGACATTGGACATGCCGTAACTGTCGTCGCCTTTGCCTCTCGTAAATCCTAAACCGAAACCGGAATCAAACGATTCCATGAATGCTTTGAGTGCCGACAGAGTGCTGGCAGCAAGCGCGTAGGAAAGCTCGATCTCTAACCAGATGGAGATGAGAGCTCCGTCGAGGCCTGCATCCGCATTACGGTGCCGTAGCTGCAGCGTGTAGTAGTTCCTTGCGAGCGAAAAGCCCAGAGCTCTTCCGATGAATGTTAGCGAACGAACCGTAATCAAGGTCGAGAAATACATACGGGAGTCGGATCCAGAATGCAATAATTATCATTGCTTTCTTCGTCCATGGCATTTGGAGGTTCCAAACGAGGTGGACCGGCAAGGCTAACAAGACCAACTCCGTGATGATATCGAACGCGGTCACGACTTGCCAACGAAGGTCCTAAGTCTGGTCAGCCACGTTTAGCTCAGGCATGCGATTGTGTTACCTGAGATGGGCATGAGGAAGCATTGTTACTGAATGCCCAATACCAGCCAGACTGTGGTTTGGTCGGACAGCCTGCTGTGACGAGAACGATCGATACCACGCCAAAGATGGCCACCACGATGTTGCACGTGCGATAAAGAAGGATCTGCGATGGCGTCTTGGTGATGCGGCCAAGGAACGATAGCATCGCACATTTTGATAGGTAAAGCGGGATGAAGAACAGTATGATACTAGCAACAGATGCCTATCATGGTCAGTGTTCTTCTAAGCTGCCACTCTGCTATAGCTAACCTGGTTGAGTCTTGCCAAGTCCTCCTCGGCAAGGATCTTGGACCATGGTCTGCCCAGTCCTGCCATCAGCGCGGCATAACCTGATGCAGTATGGCCGAGCGACACCAAAGTTGCCACCCCGATGACAGCATCGTCCAGCCCGTACGCATTCCGACGGATCCACACGCGGAGTAAGGCGACGCAGACGGTAAAGCAGAGACAAAGCGAGATTGTAAATGCGAGTGGATTCACGTAGCCCTCGCGCCGAGGCATTCTTGGAGGCTTGATTTGTCGTCAGGTGTCTCAGTATTGCGGAGAGACTGATGTGCGTGATGCAGTCATGTAGTGAACTTGGAGACCTCCTTTCGACGCAGGACTCGAGCAAACGCGGTTTCTGGCTGAGAGCGGGCCGCCGCAGACGGAGATGATGAGAGTATGGAATTCGCAGTGTTGGAAGAGAGCCCATTACTTGAGACGGCTGCCAAACAGCGGTGACACCGAGAGAAGGCGGGAGCGCATGTGCTACCACATGCTCCAAATACTCGCAGAAGCCTCWCACGTACACACAAGAGAGCCAGCTGGGGTTGTCGGATGGGTGCAGCATGACTTAAATTGAAGCGGCCATGAGGGAGACGAGCGAAGCGCGCACCGAACCTTGCTTCGTTGAGAAGTGCCTGTCCTACGACACCATCGGATATGCGGATCTCCTTGGCGAGTTGGTGGGCATCGTCGACCACAAACAGATCTCGGCGGCCATGCGGTGCGAGGTCATCATATCAGCCCAAGAGTACACGCTCTTATGGCCGGCTCGCTGGAGAACCATTCGCCGTGCAGCAACGAGGGCAACGTGCATTGAGGATCCGATTGCCTGCTTATTCCACTCGTTTGTGCGGCCGTAAAAGTACAACGGCCTTCCTCGGGCGGATACGGGGCGCGCAGTGGTACTCGTGCGACGCTTCCATGCCGTGCAACCTCAGCACTCAAATTTGCCGCGTTGCAGCCCGCCAGCCCGGTTAGAGCTTCGTCGGAGAGTTTCCTCTAACGAACCCAGGGGGCATGCAGACGCCGTATGAAACGCTTTCGGTGGCATTGGGCCGCCGTGGTACCTGTAACCTGTCAGAGTGAGGAGATTCGTGGCTTGGCATTGACTCCCTAAGAGGTAACCTGCAGTAGAAGTAGCACGGAGCGACGGAATGCTGGTGACGATCAGATTTCGTGAAGTACACTCGCCTCGAAGAAAGTGACAGCCCACGGAAAGGGAGCCGTTTGGTGCGCGCGATCTTGTGAAAGGAGCGCTGAAAAGTCTTGGAGAGAGGTAGGTCTTGCCATTACATGTACTTGCCATGCCGTTGGTGCGACGCTGCATTACACGCCTTGCGMTCGGCATCTGCTTTGTACTCTGCCTATTCAAGGCCACTGCGTTGCATCTCTTACTTTCGCCCTGCGCATCTCCTCTGCCCACCACTCACACCCCTCGCTCCTTCCCACGACAACAACAGTTCGTCAACAGCACGTGAGCCGTCACCATGGGCGCGACTGAGCTGCCCGATCATCAGCACTCCGACCATTTGTCGATCGAGGACCGCGAGCATGGCTCTGATGGATCCGTGTCCCACGAGAAGGGCAACACGACCCGCGACGAGGTCGAAATGTCGCGCATGGGCAAGAAGCAAGAGCTGCGGGCAAGTGGCGTCTTCTCCATTCACTCTCCAATCTCTCCACTGACGTCGAGTCAGAGGACATTCAAATTCGTCTCCATCGTTGGTTTCGTCACCATCTTGCAGGCTACCTGGGAGAATGTACTCCTTGCCAACTGGTTCGGCTTGTACAACGGCGGGACCGCAGGTGTCATCTGGTGTACCATAGCTGTATGGCTGTTGATGCTGTGCATGATCGCCTCGCTGTAAGTCTACACTACCTCGTTTCAGAGTGCGAGGCTAACGATGATAGGGCCGAGATGTAAGTCGAAAGCACTCTTTCAACGATGTACAGCGTCCTCGAATGTTGGAGTTGCTTCGGTAACTTGAGTCGTCCTTCTCAGGCGAAGAGCCTGCCTCTGATCATGACTATGACTTCGCTGGGCGAGTGCACTTTCCATGAAGGACCAATGCTAACATGTCCAGGGCGAGCATGGCTCCCACTTCTGGCGGCCAATACCACTGGTAAGTCGAATTGATGAAAGTAGAACATCATTGAGCAACGTTGACGATCAATCAGGGTCTCCGAGTTTGCACCACCTTCATTGCAGAAGCCGCTCAGCTATGTTGTCGGTTGGTGCTGTTGTCTGGGTTGGATTGCGGGCGTTCCATCGTGTTGCGTTCAGCTCGCTGGCATGGTCCAAGGCCTTGTCGTCCTGGTCAATCCAGCCGCCAACGTGTCAGACCCGTGGAAGACGACATTGATCCTGTATGCTTTCATCCTGTTGGCAGTCGGATTCAACATCTTTTGTGCCCAGCATCTGCCCCTGGCCGAAGGTGAGTCGAGGCATATACGAATTGTCAAGATGCATACTGACAAGCTCAGGCGTGCTTCTCTTCGTCCATGTGTTCGGATTCTTCGTTTTTCTACTCACCTTCTGGATCATGGCGGATCATGCACCAGCGTCACAGGTCTTCACACAGTTCAAGTCCGTAAATACAATTCTGTTTCTCGCCACTCTCGACTGACAATCCTCCAGTGACGGCGGTGGCTGGGGCAACATAGGCCTCTCGTGTCTGATTGGACTCTCCACGCCAGTATGGTGCTTTATCGGTCCAGATGCAGGCGCTCACATGTCTGAGGAGCTCCGAGATGCATCCCTGCAGCTTCCCAGAGCGATGATGTGGGCCACAGTCCTCAATGGTTTCCTTGGAATCACAATGCTCATCACCTTCTGGTAAGAACGGTCCTCTTGAAGAACACCCACTACAGTTCTAACACTCGCATAGCTTCTGCATCACCAACCTCCAAACGATCCTCGAGAGCGAATCAAGCTTCCCCATTGTGCAAGTGATCCAGAACGCCACGGGCTCAATCGCCGCCACATGCGTACTTGGCGCACTGCTGGTCGTCTTGATCTTCTTCTCGACCGTCACCACCGTTGCCAGTGCTTCCCGACAGATCTGGGCATTCAGCAGAGATCAGGTAATAGGCTGGAGCGTCGCCATGATAGAATCATTTCTAACCAGCGCAGGGCTTTCCATTCTCCGCCTGGATCCGCTACGTAGCACCCGATTACGAAATTCCTGTCAACGCTGTACGTAGTTACATCGTCCGCAACTCGCTGCCATGCTGATTATTTGTTAGCTGCTCGTCTGCCTCGGCGTGTCTGCAGTCATGTCGGCCATCAACTTCGGATCTGACGTGGCCTTCAACGCCGTCGTTGGTGTTTCAAATGCCGCCCTCTGCTTCTCCTACATTGTCTCGGTGGGTTGCCTCAGATTGAAACGTCTAAGAGGCGAGCCGTTACTTCCTGCTCGATGGTCATTGGGGAAATGGGGCGGCCTTATCAACGACATTTCGCTGGTCTTTCTAGTCACCATCTTCATCTTCTCCTTCTTCCCCACAGATCCAGCACATGGGGATCCAGGGTGGGCAGCGAAGTTCAATTGGGCCATCGTGATCTTCGGCGCGACCTGTTTATTGGCATCGGCATACTACGCCCTCCAAGGTCGGCGACTATATGTTGCACCAGTATCTTTGGTGAAGGAGGAGTAAATGTTTTCCAGCAATGGGATGGCGGCGGTTTGATACTCACATTGTGCAATGGCCGCATGTACGAATACTGCAACATGGGGGGTTTTGTTATGATCGGAATGGAGAAGAAAATAGGAGGTGAAGATACCAGGGGTCGGATCGTGTACGAAGCCAAGCAAAAGCTTCGACGATGATCATCTTTTCTCTCTCACTCTCTCTTCAGTCTTCACTTCCTCGATTGCTGAGCATAATCATACTGCGAAAGCGTACGCTGTTCCCACAGTCGGCGTGTACCATTCAAACATGAGGATCCTTTCGAAGTCGCACGTGTCTGTCGCGTCGCTTGACGGTTGATCACGTCGAAATGTGAATCACGTCCGCGGTTCGCGGCCTCCACAACCCGAGACAAGCATGCCTGAACCTTGAGGGTCACTTACCGGCATCCATGTTCAAGACAGCAATCTCTCAGATTCGACATGACTTGTCTGCGCGCTCCAAGTCACCTTGCACTCCAACAGTGAGATGCAGGATCGGCTCGGAAGGAACAGTCATCACACCACCTTCTCCAAGATCTCGAACAAGATCTGCACATGTATAGGAGACGGGAACATCGGCGGCTTGCGGATCAATACGTACTATACTAGGATCGCCTCTAACAAAATGTATAAACCCGGTCGACAAATTTCACCACGATTGGCGCGTAGCTACTCCGGGAGAGCGTCGCGGCGCGTTAGACATGCCTTTAATCTCCAAACAGGTCCYCTTTTCCTCTCGACTCTTTACGAGAGAAGACAACTCTTGCATCACAACGTCGCTGCCGCGGGAAGGTTTTCAAGATGCGCTCTCTCTTATCGTCTGTCATTATTGCTTCATCATGCGTTCTTCTTGTCTTAGGTCAGCAACAGTATAGACAGCCAGCACCTGCATACATTATCCAACCAGATCCAACAGCATACTTGAACTGGCTTCCAAACAACCCCGGTCATGGACTCTTCCGCGACAAGAACTCTTCTGTCACACCTTGGACGCCAAATCCTCTGCAGAAGCCCGCGGACTACCCAAGACCATTAACTTGCGGCATTGAAAGTCCAAGCACTCAGACCGATTTCTGGCTGTCGAACATCAGGCATGAAGGCAGCAGTCCATTTCTCGTAAACGGCGAGAACTACAACGTATTCCGAAACGTAAAGGACTTTGGAGCTGTAGGCGATGGTGAAACCGACGACACCGATGCCTTCAACAGAGCCATCTCAGATGAAAGTCGCATCGGCGGCGGCAAAGGTGCTGGTGGCTCGACAGGTCAGCCAGCGCTCATATACGTGCCTTCAGGGACCTACATGATTTCCYCCAGCATCCAACTTTACATCGATACACAAATCATTGGCGATGCCATCAACCCTCCGACGATCAAGGCTTCCTCAGTCGCCAGAAACAACACGGTTATCATTGATGGATATGATTTCGGACAGCCATCTACCACGAACTTTTACATTGGCGTGAGGAACATCATTATCGATACCACGGCCGTGTCTAAGGATTACACCATTTACGCGTTGAATTGGGCTGTCAGCCAAGCTACGAACTTGATGAATGTCGAGTTTGTGATGCCCGTAGACAGCCAGCACATTGGAATTGAGATGGACGGAGACAGCTCTGGAGGCGGATCGGGCTTGTATTTTGGAGATCTGAGCTTCACTGGTGGTTTGGTGGGGATTCTCTTCAGCAACCAACAGTACGCCATCTCTCGATGCAAGTTCCGGGATGTCGCGACTGCTATTGCGATCAAGCATGCGTTTGTCGTCACGCTGCAGGAGATCGACTGTGCCAATGTGGGGATCTGCGTGGATATGGGAGGGATCGATGTTTCGGGGAGTGTCAGTTTGATTGATAGCTCATGCGATACTTGTGGTGTTGTGGTAAGTGTCGTCAATAACAGGATGCTCGCCATGTGCTGAAATTGTTTGAACAGGTCAATGGAACTAGCTCCGTATTGCTGGAGAACATTGCAGTGCAGAACTCTGGGCCTACGCTGAAGCTCAATGGCGTCAACCGAGGTATCGGTGATTTGACTGGAAAGACATATGCTTCTGGTCACATTTACCGAGATGATCGTGGTGGCCCTGCCAGTACAAATGGCACCTTTCTGACTTATACCGAGAGAGGGAGCCTGACTGGTGCTGATGGAAAGTACTTCGCCAAGAAGCAGCCGCAGTATCTTGACTATCCTGCATCGGCATTCGCGTCGATCAAAGATGCCGGAGCCAGAGGTAAGTCAGGCCAAAGCCTCTTCACGCATCGGAGTCGAGTTGATGAGGGAGCGAGGACACGCCCTTGGCAACTTGGTCTGCTCTCCACTGGTTTGGCCGCTGGCCCTGCTAAGCTGTAGGCCTCGAGGCTGTGAATCTCACTCCGATGCGTCTAGATGCTGTTTCAAGTTCGCATGCATTGCATTGCTGACTAGACACAGGTGATGGCGTAACGGACGACACTGCTGCCATTCAGCAAGCTCTTATATCCAATGCCGACTGCAAGATCACTTACTTTCCTCACGGTATCTACCTCGTCACAGACACAATCTATGTCCCACCGGGCAGTCGTATTGTCGGTGAGGTCTGGTCTACCATTACTGCTTCTGGAGATAAATTCAAGGATGACAGCGATCCTCGTCCTATGATACAAGTCGGAAAGCCCGGCGAGGTCGGCGTGGCCGAGTTCTCCGACATGCTCTTCACTGTAGCGGACATTCTCCCAGGCGCTATCATGGTGGAAGTCAACATGGCCGGCGAGAACCAGGGAGATGTCTCCTTCCACAACACCCACTACCGAATCGGTGGAGCAGCAGACTCCCTTCTCGAAACCGCATGTCAAACCATCTCCGACCCTTGCAAAGCAGCATTCATGGTTCTCCATCTCAAGGAGACCTCATCGACATATATCGAAAACGCCTGGTTGTGGACCGCAGACCACGATCTCGATGCCGAGTACGTCCAGCAAATCGGCACTGGAAGAGGAATGTATGTCGAGGCCACACAAGCCACCTGGCTTATTGGAACTGGTTCCGAACACCACACGCTCTACGCCTATCAATTCCACAACGCCCGCAATGTCTTTGCCAGCTTAATGCAAGTCGAGACGCCATACTGGCAACCTCTTCCCCGCGCTCCTCTCCCTTGGACACCCAACGCCACCTGGAACGACCCAGACTTCTCCGGGTGTCGAGCATCCAACATCTCGCAGTGTTACATGCAATGGGCCCTCCGCATTCTCGGCGAGGAAACGCAGACGCTGCCGTTGTATGGACAGGGGATCTGGGCGTTTTTCAATGGACCGAATTATGGAGCTTGTGCGGGCCCGAATGGGACTTGTCAGATCAATTCTGTGGAATTGGATGGTTTGGCTAGGGGGAGAGCAGTGGAGTTGTATAATCTCAACACGAAAAGTATTCAGAATCTGATCACGATTGGGGGGTCGAATGGTACCGTTGTTGCTACGCAGGAGAGCAGTCCTGGGAGCTGGGGTGGTGTTATTGCTGCTTATCTGGGGTATCAGTAGAGGTTAGTGCAAAATGATAGATCGGTAAAAGTATTCGCTACATGTGAGCTCCTGGAGACACATCAGACATGACACTTCTTGGCTATTCCCATCGCGTTCTAGTCACTGACATTGCCGCTGGCGACGCGCAGCTTTGGCTTGGTCGAGTAAAGCGTGCGATTGCTGACGTGGACGATAGGTTGCGGCTTTTAATCTAGTGATCGGACAGGAAGAATGAACGGATGCAACAAGTGGCGTGAAGTTTTTTGGATTCATTTCTCGACTATCATGTCATGAATGCATCCATAACTGTGTTTTGAACAGCAACTGATGCAGCACCCCAAACTCCCATAACCTCCAAGCAAACCTCTACTTCAACGGGATAAAACGCGAAGAGTGGGTGGCACCGATACCGGGACGACCGTGCTTGACTGGCTTGCTGTTCAAGAAATTAGCGACTGCTCAGAGTCCTGCTGTCATCGAGATGGAACGTACTAAGAGATGGAGAACTCGGCGAGGTAGTGGCCAACCATTTCAGGCTTGATCTCGACCTGGTTGAACTCCTTTCCAGAGTAGACACCAACGACGGAACCAATCATCTCTGGGACAATGATCATGTCACGGAGGTGGGTGCGGACGGTGTCGGGCTTCTCGTTGGGCTTGGCCTCCTGCTTGGCCTTGCGGAGCTTCTTGATCAGACCCATGGGCTTGCGCTTCAGGCCACGGTTGAACCGACGGCGAGCGCGGGCGTGGACGACATCGCGGAGCTGCTCGGAGGAGAGGTCCAAGAGCCTGAAGAGGTGAAATGGTCAGCACTTTCGCGCGCGGGGAATGTGATATACATGTGCCGGCTGCTACTCACTCGTCCAGGTCAATGCCGCGGTAAGAGAACTTGCGGAACGCTCTCTTTCTCTTCAGCTCTGTTCACCAATATATCATCAGTCCATGTTTCCTTCTTCCAGCGCCCCTTTGTGGCCCGTCCACAGGGTTTTATGCCTCGACGAAGTCCTCGAAGGAGCGCTCGTAGGTGGGTAGTGTGCGCATACCGGCGGCCTCCTCGGCGTTCTACGAAACTGTCAGTATATCTGTTCAGGAGGACAATGGTGTATGATACGACTCACGTATTCAGTGTCAGCCATCTTGTGTTAGTATGGGCGGTCTGGTGATGTCGCTGAAGATGGCGGAAGTTGCAAGTCGTCGTGTGGAATTTGTGATTGTGCCAAGCCGGCGCGTTCGGAGCAAAGCATGTGGGACGGGTGACCAGAATTTCTGCCTTCGAGTCTCGGATCATCGTTGGAACGTTCACACAAAAGTTCATAGGAAGACAGACCTCAATAATATTGGTTGACTATAAGTTACGTATTTCATGAATGGCCGACAAGTGCTTCATTTGGCATGCCCTGCTCAATCCGGCATGACGTGCCATACACAGACTACATCCAGCGATCTTCAAACTTCACAACATCACATTAACACAAGGAGTGCGCGTTTGGGTATTGGCCGGGAGGAGGCTCTGGCTTCATTTCTCGCAGAAGTACATATGACATCTGCCTGTCCAGCCGACGACAAGTCTTTCACACAACCTGTACGGCATTCTTGAACATTTCCTTCGTCCTGAACTCCTCCACGATTTCGCAGTGCTTTCATGTCGGCCTGCACATCTTCCAATGATCTTCATTTCCTTCGTGAACGCGATGCGCTTAGTCGAAGAGACCGAAGCCCATGTCCTCGTCAGACTCCTCCTTCTCCTCCTCCTTGGCGGCCTCTGGAGCAGCCTCAGTGGCACCACCAGCGGCGGGGGCAGCACCGCCAGCAGCTGGGGCGGCACCACCAGATGGGACGGATGCAAGCTTGGCGGAACCCTCGGAGATCAGCTGTAGAAATGTTAGATTCGAGTGACGTATGTTCAGGCGCATTGAATTTCGCGTACCTCGTTGATGTCCTTGCCCTCGAGCTCGGAGAGGAGCTGGGTGAGGCGCTCCTCGTCAGCCTCAATACCGACGGAGCTGAGGAYCTCCTTGACGTCCGAGGCGGAAGGAGAGGTGTTGCCACCAAGGGTGAGGAGCATGTAAGCTGCGATGTGCTTCATTTTTGCTGTTTCTGCGGTGGTGGTCAGATGGGAGTTGCGGGACTTGATTGAAGTTCGCACTCACTGGGTGGTTATGGAGAGAACGAGAGAATCAATCGATTTAAGCTGCGGGTTGGTGCAGCGGACTGAAGCTTCTGATGTTCGAAAGGAAGTTCGCGGTGTTGAATTCGTAGTTTGTGCGAATGTAAGGGGCTTAGTAAGCGCCGACCTTACGTCTTCTCTCGACCGCAACCAGCTAACGAGCAACCTTATCATTGCCACGACACTCTTCTGGACACCACCGCGCATATTCTGGTCATGTGCATTCTCATCGCTCCACCGAAAACTTCCAGATAGCGACGCCGCTGCTGGGAGACACTCATTACATCACAACCCACCGCAGGGTAGACAGTGATTCACAGACATCATGACGGTCAGTCTTATCGGCGTCCGGGTGACCACGGAACTCTGCTGATACTGACCGCAATACACAGTCATTTCAATCCCTTCTTTCCTCCATCGGCGGTGGCCAGCCAAAGGCACCGCAACCGAAGACGAGCGGGGCGACCAACTCCGCGCCTGGAACTCCAGGCAGCACACGACCGCCGATTCCACCTTCCACTGCTCGTCCTGCTGCTACCAATTTGGCTGCCGGAGTGAAGCGAAAACCAGATGATCAACCCGGACCTCCACAACCCAAGACTGTGCGAACGGAAGTCAGGGTTCCCGTAAGGCCAACCTCACAAGGCGGTGCGCATCCTGCTGCCAAACCTGCTCCTTCCATCACGGCTGCACCTAAGCCTACGTCTTCTGCGATGGCTCAACCCACAGCCTATCGTGGTACAGCGAGACCTTCGGGCTCGATCCAGCCAGCGAAACCTCTATCCGCTCCGGCACCTGCTCCGAAACCTGCTGCCAAACAACCAACAGTGACTGCAAGTACCACCACACCCACCGCACCAACCGCAGACAGTTCTTCCAAACCGAAACGAGGCTTCGCCGCAATCATGGCAAAGGCCAAGGCTGCTGAAGAAGTAGCCAAAGCCGCTGGTTCTAGTATGATCAAGCACAAAACCGTGGAGAAGATGACCAAGCGAGAGCGGGAGAAGGAACGTGAGCGAGCACAGCAGGCCGTGAAAGCAAATGGGAAACCCGGTGCGAAGGCTGCGAAGGCGGGGCAACTTCCAGACCGGAGTCGGAGCAACACTCCAAACGATGTTAAGCCTGGCTTGTCAAAGAAGGCACCGGAGATCGCATACAAAGGCACGATGAAAAAGCCCGTGAAACCTGTGCCCGAGATTGCTTACAGAGGTACGATGAGAAAATCGGTGCCTGGAGAGCAGGCCCCAAAACCAGTGGCGAAGAAGGGTATGGCACAGGACAAGTACGGTGGATATGCCAGCTGGTCCGACCTGAGTGGCGCTGAAGATGAAGAAGAAGACTATGAGTCGGATGCTTCGTCTATGATGGAAGCTGGACTGGACGATGTCGAAGCCGAGGAAACGATGGCACTCCGAGCTGCGAAACGGGAGGACCAGGAGGCTATGGAGGAGGAGGAACGTCTCAGGAGGGAAAAGGCCGAACGAAAGAAGAAGCTTCTGGCTCTTAGCAAGAGCGCTGCTGCGAAGAAGAAGTATTGAGGAATCTCGATGCTGCGGATGTGGCATGAACCAACCTCACTTGTCGGTCTGGGGATTGGGCTCCAATTCGGCCAGTCAAGGGCGAATTATTCGGAGCGCCAATCGAAGGACTCAGCGCGGGGGTTGACTACGAGAATGGAGCATTGATTTTAGCGACGTGTGGCGATTTAGCGGGTGGTGTTGGATGGTTTTTTTGATTGCTACTCATTTCAAAGCGATTCTGCATGTTCACGGGAGGTCGGTCTTTGAAGCGTTGATTACGTTGTTTTGTGATCCTTGGGCGGAAATTCATTATCACGCACGCATCGGTATGGTTAAGATAGATTGTTCTGGTGAAGAGGATACGGACAGTATCATGTTGCTGTTCATGGAACAGTCGCTTTCCGCCTACACGAGGCCGTTTATCACTCTCCATTTCCTCTCTTACAGGATTGGTCTCATACGCGATACAAGTCGGAATGGGAATTGGATGGGGTTGCTGTCATTCTATGCAGGCCTGCCAGAACTGGTTGGTTGGATGATTGGTGGAGGTCAGGTGGTGGCTACGACCACAAGTCTGAGATGCGTTTCGCGTCGTTTGAGGCCTGCTGACATGGAATTCCTAAGCCGTATGATCTCTTGCCATGTGCCTATTATATCTAGCRGCACAACGAGTTCCAGACATCTAAAGTCCCAAAGTCAAACTGATGCTCAGCTGAAGGTCGGATTAAACTCACAACCCTGACGATCACACGCGTGGAGAAGCTCCAAACGCGACCCACTTCTCTCCGACATCCATATCGAACCGGCGTACATACGTCCAACCGAGGCACGCACAAAGAAGCACCCCCATACATCACACCGCAGACAGATCCACCATCATGGCCAAACCACCCAGCACCAAACCTTCTCGACACTCTCGCAAATCCTCTACACTTTCAACCTCCAGCCGCACATCCACAGCACAACCCAAGACGGAAGTCATTATCAATGTGTATGACCTCCTCCCCCCAGGGAGATTGAGTTCGATTCTCTGGACAATAGGTGGAAGTCTGCTGCATTCGGGCGTGGTGATCAATGGGAGGGAATACGCGTATGGAGGACACAACAAGAAGAATGTAACGGGGGTGTATTGGACCAGTCCGAGGTTTGAACCGCCTGGTGGGACTTTCCGAGCGGACATACTGCAGGGGTTTACTTTTCAGAATGAGGAGGAGATTGAGAGGATTGTTAAAGAGGTGCGTACCAAGTATATTTCGAATGTTCGAAAGCATTGTTACAGCAAAAGATACATGTCGGCTAATTCATCCCTCTGTTACACAGGTCTCGGATTCCTTCTTGGGTCCCTCCTATAACCTTCTCCAACATAATTGTAAGCAGATCAGATACACCTTCCTACTAGACATCGCTGACCCTTGCTTTCCATTTCAAGGCAACCACTTCACCTCCGCACTCTGCGTAGCCTTGACTTCCAAACCAGCACCCTCATGGCTCAACCGCGCAGCAAGCATAGGTCTCGCAATGCCCTGCGTGGTCCCCAAAGAATGGATCGCGCCTCCCGACCACGAGACCGCTGATGGGGAACTCCTAGACGACGTTGACGACGACGATGACGAAGATGACGAGGATGAATTCGCGGATGAGAATGCTGGGTTGGTGGAAAGTGATCGGAAGAGACAATTACGAGAGGAGGAGAGATTACGTGCTGAAGGGAGTAGTCTTGCTGGGGGAAGGAGAATACAGGCCAAGGAGAATGAGCCGCCGGCGAGAGTTGTTAATTTGAAGACGAGGGATTCAGAAGGGAGGGAGCTTCCTGTTGCCGAGAGGGCGCCTTTACCCGCAGCCTGGAATTCATGATGTTATGAGAAACTGCCACGATCAGAGATGAATTAAATGATTGATGAAGATCACGATAGTTGTCAAGATGCAATTCGAGTGTACTATCGAACAAGGACATCTTCTCAGTGGATATGCTTGCGGTACGGAAGTGTCTCAATTGCGATGCGTTGATCCATACACTTATATCGTGCGCCGTGCTGTGCTATGCCGTTCTCCTTTCAGAAAGCCATCATCCCTACAATGCTAGATGCGTACTCAAGCAAAGCGCCACYCGTTCATGTCTGTCATTGTATCCGCGACATCTCTCTCAACATTCAGTGCACTAGCGTCTCAATCCGCATTCTCTTCCTCCCTGTGATTGATTTCTCATTGGCAAACTCCTCCAACGACGTGGCTGGCGATGTGTTATTCCTCGCATCCTGCGGTGAAACCGCCTCCATCGGAGAGGATGAAGACATGTTCGAAACTTGTCGCAGCTTGCTCGGACTTTGAGGATCACTCTTAGATAACCTCGCCGCGGTCGATGCTGACTTGCTGGACTTGAATGAATTGGTAAGTGGCTTTGCCGCGGGAGCTTGTTGCGACTTTGGTTTTGTCTTGGACTTTGCATTCGCCTTCGCCTTGACCTGCGAGAGTGGAGGCTTGACAAATTTGACGTTCGACTTCTTCGCCGGAACCGCCTTCTTGCTGCCCTTTGCTTTGGTCGCCGCTGACTTCGATTTGGTAAAATTCTTAAGTTTATCGTTGATCGAGATCGGCTGGACCTTTTTGTCAGGCGAATTGCGCTGCGATTTTGATGGCGTGAGCAATCCCATAGCAACTGGAATGGTATCGGTGTGCGCAACCGTGATACTATCCTCGGTGACGAAGGAATCATGCTCGATGCTGGGAATGATGGACCTTCTCGGGGTGACCATAGGACTCCAATCGGACGGTCCATGCTCCATGATCTTTCGCGGCGGTGTATCTGTAGGTAGTGGTGGCTTGAAGCTGTTGTTCAAGTGCCTTTCGGAAGGTAAAGACTGCCAAGCAGCATGTGGAGGAGACTTGGACGGAAGGCGGACGTGCAGTGCTTGCGCGGTCACCTTTCTCGCGCTCTCATCGCTGACCTCGGTATAGTCTTCAGACAGCACCGGATCGTCCCAACGACGCATGGCGGCATACTTTGCGATCTCGTCACTCGTGCCTTTCACGACAATGTCCCAGCAGTCCTCGAGATCTTTGGAAACCGGCGGTGCGTCGTTATTGATCCAGATTGTCACTCCGCCTCTGCGGTCGCGGACTGTGGCACACATCTCGCGCACGATCCTTCTCACACCTGGTACTTTCAGTGTGGTTCCAACCACAATCACAGCATCAGGTCGTTTTCGAAGGTCTTCCTTGGTCACGGTGCCGATCGCTTCATCATCCGGGTTGTGTTCGTTGTAGAGGACCATGCGCGGTCGTAGTCGTCCAATTCCGTGACTGCGCTTGCCTTCATGGTTTGTTCGGATATCGTTAATCTCCTCACACCTTGGGCATAGCGGAGCGACGGGGCCATCGAAGAGTTCGGGGTCCAAGTCTGAAAGTTCGTGGCATTTGGAGCAGACCATCTTTTCTAGACCGCCATGAAGTTGAACAGTGCGAGGCCATTTTCCCTCTTCTTTGGCCAGCGGAGTGCATGTTCTGAGAGGCTCCAGAGACGTGTCGATGCCGTCCACATTTTGTGAGTACAATCGGAGCAAACGATCTTCCTGTGCAATGGTGGCGAGCATGTGGTGAAATGCAGTCGGTTTGGCTCCCTTCGTCAGCTTTGACATGGTACTGACCATATCATGGAATGATGACGTGCTGTTGTCGTCTCTGTAGACCGACGCGTCGAATAAGTTCTTTCCGGAGCCTTTGAGGTTGTATTCTTCTTTGAGACTACGGAAAAGGCCACCGGAGGAGCGAAAATCAGGAACTGCGCGTGTTGTTAGTAACCGGGTCGACGCGTCAATATTGGGCAGAGGGAGAACATACTGCCTGCAGAGACTGATATGCCAGCGCCGGCGATGACAACAATCTTCTGTCGTCTGTGTAGGACGTGCATGACGCGTTCGAGCTGTTCTTTCTGTTCATCGTCCAGCTCATCGCCAGGTCGGATCTTGTGTAGGTCTAAGTGCTCTGTAGTGCGCTCCTTTGTCGATATTCTCCTTCGTTTCGCTGGCGGCTGGCCATCTTTACCGGCGGAGGCGCTCGAGTCCATACCATCAGGTATTGGAGAGCCACTGGTCGAGGTTTGTTGTGAAGCCGGGGGTGACGGGTAGTTTCGGCGGGCGCGCAGCATAGCATCGTCCGAAGGCGGAGGAGAGGGGGAGTCGAGACGCTCGGACAGCGGGCTCGAGCTCCTCGAGGAAGGAGGGCTAGATAGAGGCGAGGAGGGCGCTGCAGACAGCGGCGCGTCGGAAGAGGTGGAAGACGACATGGTCGGCAGGTACGTTCGTGAGGCGCAATCGATATCCAGTTTGGTCGTAGAAATGCGGATTTAATTATAACAATGACATCCTTTTCTCAGTAGTTTTGTGACAATAGTACGGGGTGGATCCGGAGGTTATACGGTGAATGGAGCGGCGTCAGGACTTCAAGAATCGTCTCGGCATGAGGAGGAGTGGTTGGATCTCAAGATCGGCAGCGCGGGATAGTCCCGTGGTCAATCAAAACAAACCCAGCGACACCTCTTTCCATTGAAAGCTTGTCCGATTATCCACGCAGCATCGAATACCATCCAGAAGGAAAATCTGCGAGCTTGCCACAGAAAGAAGCATATCTAGCGGCGCTACTGCATTGTTTGGCAGCGTTTCGAGCACTCTCAACGGTATTCCGGTCTACGCCGCTGAGTCGCTGTATTCTTGGCAGCATCGACAGACTTCGCAGCAGAACCAGAAATATAAACACCCCTCAGCCGACCCATTTTGGTCTCGATCGGCTCTGACCTCTTTCATGGACCCTGCCATAGCTTGGTGGAATGAAGAAAACTTCGCGTCATTCGGAAATACCGGATAGGCGATGGATTCCAACGACATTGGAGAGCCAGCCATGGTCGAAGCGGCCATGATGGATCCCACCATGGAGGATCTCTTTGGCGATGCTGCCGATGGACTGAACGTCGGGATGCCTCCTGCTCCACTTCCAGCGAGTCTCATATTACGAATCGCAGAGATGCAAAGCCGCGGGTGCTGTGCGTGAGTCGACCCCGTAAATGCTCCCACTCTCCGGATGTCTGTGGTAACGAAAACGTAGCAAGCTCGCATGGGGCAACACCGGAATCATTGCTCATATATCAGCCGATGGGTCCAAGGTCTCCTTCTACACGCTTGTCCGTGATATGAAGAGGAAGCAGTGGGCCATCAGCGAGCCTTCCAAGTGTCCAGTTGAGGCTCCCCAGGGACGAACATTCGTGCATGTGCAATTCAGCGGCATTGGAATCGATCTTGCCATCGTTGATAGCGCAGGCATGGTTCACATGCGAAGCTTGGCTGGTGCGTTAGGCAGGATGGTTCCTGCAGAACGAGATCCCACGCGAGAGATTCAGCCCAAGAATGAGCTGGACGCGGTCGTAGGCATGCATTGGCTGTGTTTGTGGCCAGCTGAATTCACGGTGAGATGCGCTTCTCTTGTCATCACCTTCGCTCGCTGATGTCGAAAGGGCCCTTATATTCACCCAGCAAACAAGATTAACGACCGCTGGGAGGCACACTTGCAGCAGCGAGAACAGCACTCTATCAAAGCTCATCACCCTGCTACCKGACGCCATGCCATGCTGCACATCAGTCGATCCACCGAACTCACTCTCCAGTATCAGAATGAGGGTCAGGGCTGGTTGTCGACGAGCATATTCTTAGAAACTATCCGCTCTTCCGATGAATCAATCTCACATGCAGCGCTAGGTGAGGAAGGTGCGGACCTGTTCGCTGTCACATATGACAATTCCTGTCGAATCCGTCTGTACAGAGTCACGATTGAATGGAATGCTACCCAACACAGCCGAGGACCAGGCCAGACTTACACACTGGTCACTCCTACCCTCGAGGTTCATCGCCTGACAGCTTCGCACAATGCAATGCCACAGCATGCAGACGGCGCCAGACTCACGCACTTACGCCTCATCCCGACAGCGCCTGAAGCAACTCAGTCTCCACCAACTCTGCCGACAGTGCTTGCCGTCTTCACACAGACATCCTTTCTTGTTGACGCCGCTCAATCTCAAGGCTCTTTCAGTGTCATCGCGCAGTGGCGGGTCGAGTCTTCCATGCCATCGCTACACACTAGTTTCAAGAAACTGACCGGCATGGATTCGAAAGCCGTGCAGAATCCCATTACGGTGCTGAAAAGAAGTCCCGACATCATGACCAACAAAGTCATCCTATCTGTCCGCTCACAGATGTTCGACACCATCATAGCGTTTGGTGCAAGCGATGGCACTGTTGAGATGCGTGAAAGAGTCACCATGGATGTTATAGGTCCTTTTGGGGACACCAGCACCGCTTCAAACTTGCCCAGCTCAGGCTTCGATCATCTCGCCGGACCTCACAACAATCACGTTGCCATGTCCGCGGACAGCAGTGGTGTTRCTGTTGTGAATGCAGACGGAAAACTTGCTGCTCGTACAATGGCGTTCACTCACGGCTGGCAAGTCATGGAAGACGACATCGGCGACAACAGGCCATTCATTGAAGCAGCTGCGGTGTGTGTTGCGCGCCAGTATGCCTTCCTCTGCTACAACAGTATATCCAATGATGAGTCTTTGGCCTTGTTGCCCATCGAGGCAAGCCCGGAGCTGCGCTCAACGGTGGTAAAGACGACATTCAAAATGGTGAACAAAAGTCCAGACATATCGATGGTGCGTAGAGGCTGTCTTCCGATTGAAGGATGAGCTGACATGAACAGCATGAAAACGGCAGGCAGCAAATGACCGTAGTTAAGGAGCCAGTCGTCCCACGCGTGCTGAGTGTCCAACTGGCCTTGGGTACGGATCACACCACTGGAGTGCGTAGTCTTGCTGGTCAATACGCTTTCGCCGTTCTCAACCTACGGCACATTTCAACAGCAATAGTACACACTGTGAGCGTTAAAGATGTGAGCCGAGTGTCCACGGAAGCGGTCCATTCTCTTCGAACCTTAGTCCGCTGGTCCATCGACCTCATCATCTACATTGTCGATACTCTACACGAAGTCAAACGCACTCTCCAAAAGGATCCATCCAAGACTGCAAAGCAGGCATTCGAGGATCTCATGGCCAAATCGGCCAGTCCAGCAATTCACCTCCTACTATGCTCCTTTTCCCGCGCGCTCCTACGCCTACAAGTCAGCTGGATTGGCAAGTATATTCAAGTCAGCCACCAGGTCGCACCACGCGCCCACTCCGTCGCCGCTCGTATGGATCTCACAGCAATGTTTGAACAAATGGCCAAATTACCCGTCAAGCTCCATCAAGTGGAAATCATGCTCGGAGAATTCGACACGGCGATTCGTAATGCGTATAATCCCGCTACTCTCCACGCGGACCGTCGCTCTGAGATAGAGATTGCCATGATCGTTGACGGTGCCATTCCTGTGGAACTGGAACCTGCTCTCAATTCATTGATGGATACAATGTTGCCTAAACTCAGCGAAACGACGGATATCAGCGAACTGTTCTTCTGGAATACAAATCATCTGCAATTAGATCGTAGTAAGCCGAGAGCTGTCGGGGAAACTCGCTACGATGTCATTCGTAAGGTGGTGTTGAAACAGGGAATGAAGCTGAGGATTTGCAGGAGATGTGGAGCGGAGATGGAGGATTTGCCGCATGATAAAACTAGGGAGATGCCCGTGTGGTTGTTGCATGCGCAGAAGCATTGCATTTGTATGAATTACTGGGTGTTGGCCTGAGGCGATGCTCTGATCAGGCAGAATCAGATGGTCTTTCACTTGGAGACTGACCTGACATCACACGTATTTTTAGAAGCTGGGAGACACGCTGGTCGACGCGAAGCGAAAGCTCCAGTGGGGCAGGGTATCATTACTATAGCAGTCATCCGCAGCTAGAAAACCATATCATCATCATCGCCCGTGATTGCGAATCTCCCCATGGCCAGATCGTTTCTCCTGTCCAACTCAGCCATGTATTCCCTCCGAACATCCTCCAATCTGACGAGCTTCCTCTTTCTTCCTTCGGGATGCACGCCCTCGATAGGATCTGCCAGTAACCATGCCTCCTGCTCACCGCAGCACGCAATGGTATTGATCAGCAAGGCGTAGACTCTCACTAGCGTCTCATCTTCAGGATCCTGGATGATCTGCGCCATCGCGCCTTTGCTATTCCTCAAACGCTCGAGATGTTCGTACAATATGGCAGCAGCACCGCGGAAATCCCCGTTCGATGTACGGAACGAGAAGAGGATCTGATGGTAAGCCGGTGCTGCACTGGAGGTGATAGCAGGGTGTTTGCCCATTGCGTCTCTAGCCAGCTCGAGCAGAATAGAGTCCGCATATCTCAACAAATCCCCCTCGATATTCAAATTGAGGAGCACGCTTGCGCCTGCGGAGTCGTTACGTTTTGTACATGCCTTGACGAGGATCCTCAGATTGGAGCGCTTCACCATGGGATCCATCATCTCCACCAGAGCAGCGTATGCCTGTTCATACCTCCCAGTCTGCACCAGTGCGTTAAACAGGCGCCCAAGAATGTCGTCACGGGTTTGTTGCTGCTGCATGAGTTTGATCTCGTGCCCAGAGTTCCTTACGGTCTCAATG
Source organism: Ramularia collo-cygni (assembly GCF_900074925.1). Taxonomy (NCBI): domain Eukaryota; kingdom Fungi; phylum Ascomycota; class Dothideomycetes; order Mycosphaerellales; family Mycosphaerellaceae; genus Ramularia; species Ramularia collo-cygni. The sequence continues at coordinate 243,106 of NW_019716268.1, read as the reverse complement.
GGCGGACTGTCTGTCTTGCTCTTGCGCATGTCCAACTCGTCAAAGTGGCGGACAATGTCCTTCCGCGATGGCAAGTATTGCAGTGCGAGGGATGCAAAGTCCGCAGTGTATGAGTACACCTTCAGCTGTTCAAACAGCGATAGAACGTGTCGGAAGTACGGGGATGGACCTTTGCCGATGAGAAGCAGGTCTTCCGGAGTGAGAAGCTCGCCTTTCAGATTGACATTCGCGTTTGGGACATTCGACATGTCGTGCGAAGCATCGATGAATGCCAGGTTCGCCTGCGCATATTCTCCCAGTGCGAGGTGAAGGCGGGCTTCGAGGTATGTTGCCCAAGCAGAATCGTTCTCCGGCAAGAACTTGACAAAGTCTGCCGCGAGCTCGATCTCCTTGTGTCGAAGCAGATCTGCCATAGCCCATGTTGTGATCTCGCTCCACTGCTTGTTAATGTCGATGCCAAAGGTCCAATGTAAGGCCCAAGACGTCAACAAGCTTGATAAGCCATCTGACTGATTTTTCTTACGGGCAATGACAGTCCAATCGCCGGCGAACAGACTTTCGTAGATGCTCATCGAGATCATGTCCGAAGGTTTCGTACTCGCGCGCACAGGCTCCTGGCGTACGTTCCTAACAAGCCAGAGACGCAGCTCAGTGACCTTGATCCTCAGCATGAATGCTTCGTACAAGTCCTTGGCTCGAAACTCTGGCGAGAGACCGTCCTCATCAAGCTCATATGTCATAAATACAATCAGGGCTAGAACATCCAGAAGCGCGGACTGCATCTGCTGGATACTCTCCTTGGCGATGGCAATGTTGACATCCTTTCCGTAACGACCGAGAGTGAGATTCGCATGTGGGCCATGTGGTGCGGGCGCTTGGTCGAGCACCTCCAGCACTGCAAGGAACGAATCGTCACTCAGCGTACCCAGGCCGTGAAACTGTGACGCCGCCAGCTCCAATGCCTCGAAATCTTCGTCACTGACCTCGTTGGCGAAGCCGCAGCGATCGTATAGGAGCTGCAGACCCTCTTCTGTCGGAACGTCCTCGCTGCGATCAATAGCATTGACAGTGGCAGTCATCCTCAAATTCTCTTGTGCCGTCGGCGAGAGGCAGTTTCTGAACTTCTTAGCGACTGCGAGGATTTGTGTTATGAGAATGTCGTCGCCGCTTCCCCAAATCAATGCATCCATGGTCGGATCCAATTTCTCCAGTCCGTCACTCATGCACAGCTCAGCGTTGTGGCTCAAAAGGTCATACCTGCTGCTTGTTCGCACTGGCGCGACGAAGTCAGCACACACTGTCCACGCAAGGTCATGCGCTGCATCAAACGCAGATCCAATAGACTCATGTCGGCGATTGTGCAGGTGCGAGAGCAGCGAGAAGAACGTTACCCATTGCGCTTGCAAATCGTGCTGATATCGTTCGTAGTCGGGCTGTTCATTTGGCAGACGGCGTAGCAGAATCTTCGCCGCCACAGCGTTCGTGATACGTTCTTTCAAAGGATCCTCTGTAGCTTTTAGACCTTTGCTGCTGGAAGTGACTGGAAGATTGCGGCCTTTGCGATAGATGTACAGCGCAGTCTCAAGCGAAGCAGGGCTGTAACGGCCAGGAAAGAAGAGGAAACCAAGCCACTTTTCACTAGGGGTAGTCGTACTGTCGGTGATAGCCTCTAAACCCTGAAACTCAGGCAATTGTCTCAGCTTGTCGGTGGTGAGTGATGATGAATCCACCACGCTCCATCTGGACGCGAAGTTGTCTGTGAGATCGATTGGTGAGCCCAGGCGGTCGAGCAGGTCAAATGTCAAGGTAAACGTCTTGCAGATCGCACCGCTCCTCGCTCGCAACCACAACTGCGACCTCTGCCAGTCTGGATTGGCTTTGACGTAGAACTGCTCCAGGTGCCAAATGTTGGTATTCAGCAGCTCGTCGATGGGTGGTATCAGCTTGCGACCTGGCTGCATGTCGAGAAATTGCGGGATGCTGCCCTCCTGGGATGTGTCATTTTTGATGCCATAGATCTTGAATTGGTGGTCTCTTGGCGAATGGACAATCAAAGAGTAATCGAAAAGACTTGTGTCCATCGCTGGCGGTCCAACTTGGAGAAGAGTGCCCTGCTCGGCGCCCATGGGTGTATTGGCCTGTTTCTTCTTCTCCTCGAGCGTGAGATTCTCTCCCAACAGGTCTGTCTCGACGACAACTTTGCCTGTGCGCGTGTCCCACGCCTTGAGCGTATGATCCAGACTGACGGTCCAGACAAAGACCCCATCCGGACTGATGGCCATCGCGGCGATCGCATTGGCACTGACCTTCCCTCCATGGTAGTCGACAGACGGTGCGCTTCGGAATGGCAGATAGTCAAGCCAGCCACCCTCGCTAAAGGTGGTCTCCCTCCACTGGCTACCGCTCTCACTCGCAGATCTCTGCAACCTCACCAGCCCTCCATCATGCAGCGAAACGAACAGCTCCAGATTGCTGGWAGCAGTAAGGCGGTATGGTTTGCTGTAGTTGAATCGGCTCGGCGTGAATGCCCGTACACATGTCTTTCCGTCAAAATCGACCGGCACCGTCTCCCGTAGCAGTAGATCCCTCCTCAAGGTGATGGTGTATAGCTCGCTTTTTCCTCCAACACTCGTGACAACAAACAGCTCTAGCGCATCCTTCTCCGTCGCGTCTGCCAGCACCACACCACCTGGCACAATGGGCGCGGGCAGCGTGATGTGGAATGTCAGCCAGCTGTCGCTCGCACCTTTTGCGCTGGTGGGCTGCACCAAGTCCACGCATTGCACCTCCAGCAGTTGTCGGTTGTTCAGCACGCGCCAGAGAAAACTTCGCGGTGTTTTGTCTGCGGAGCGGAAGAAGATGGAGCCCTCGGTAGCCAGATGTTTTCGCGCATAGCTCTCCTCGTCCAGCCCGCTGATTTCGTCGAACGCGCGCTTGCGGCCAACTGCTGTCGATGCATTACCCGCGGCGTTGATGTGCAGGATGCTAGAGGGCGAGCAAGGTGTCGGAGAGATGCGCGTCTCCTGGAAGAACGACGGCGGTATCAGTACTGTAGCCATTGAATTAACAGCACGATGCCAGAAGTGGCGGTTCCGCGTGTGAGAGTTGTGGAAGTTGGTCGTCGATTGTTTCTTGAATCTTGAGACGCGAGCTGCTTCAAACGGCTAGCGTCAGTCGAAGGAGCTAGGCAAGGATGCTTAGTGAGTACAGGTAAGAGACGAAACATTTCCAGCATACAGATGTCTTTGATTGAAAGTCTGCATTATCTGCACAGGACACATGTGCACAAGGTGATGTTCACTATTGCTACTCGTCCATCTCATTGCCAGCCTCCTCAAGAGAGGGCATATCCCCCCACAACAATCCATGAAACGCCACGCTTTCAAAGACAAAATGCAAACCAAGAACTCCATATGTAAGCGTGCCGCCGACGCGCTGTGCTCCTCATCAACATTTCAGTCCTTCTCCAGATCTTTAGGAGCCGGGTCGTTGATGCCCTCCTCAGTAATTGCAAACATGCAATCTGATTCAGGCAAACATGGCGAATCGTAAATCTTGCATATTCTCGTTTCGCCTCTGCCTTTTTTCAGTGACAATCGCGTAGTCGAGGCGTGGGCAATGATGTTTCCTCCGATAGGTTTCTTCGGATCGGGATTGAACATAGCCGATGGACCTCCATCCACCTGTGCAACAACTTGGTTGGTAATGACCACGGCGATACCAAACTCGTCGGCAAGTCGCTGCAGAATACGCATGAACTTGGCGAGATGTGTTTGCCGGTTGGAGAGCTCTCCACGACCCATGAAGTCTGTACGGTAGAGCGAGGTAGCGCTGTCGACGATGAGGAGGGAGAACCGAGTTTCTGTCATCATCGTCGCGGCCTGGTTCAGTAGTTGAAGTTGGTGGTCCGAATTGTATGCGCGCGCGTACGCAACATTGTCCAGAACTTCTTCGCCATTCAGACCGTACCTCGTGGCTACCGACAGGAGACGGACCGGTCTGAAAGTTCCTTCAGTGTCGATGTAGAGACATTTACCCTCGCCACCACCCATGTCGAATGGTAGTTGACATGTAACAGCAAGTGTGTGGCAAATTTGACTCTTCCCCGTTCTGAACTCTCCAAAGAGCTCCGTCACACTGCCGGTTTCGATTCCACCGGCGAGTAGGGTGTCAAGCTGTTTCGAGCCGGTAGTTATGGAAATCAGTTCGGATCTTCGCGCGTGCATCTCCGTGGCAGTTGTAAACCCCATAGGCACAAGCTTGGAGGCTGAAAGGAGTCAGCACATTGATACACAAGAAACGCCATTGTATTTTACCCTCAGTCAGGAGCTTGGTAGCCTTTTGCTCCGACACGCCTTTGAGAGTCTCCAGTGCCTTCTTCGGACTGTCGATTGCTGTCAGTCCCATGGATGCTACTTCTCGGAGTTGCTCTGCACCTACGTATAGGCCACACTCTCGATAGTGTTGTATCCGCCATCTACAAACAGCTGAATGTCGCGCTTTGTGATGCCAGAAATGCCCTGCTCTGGAATTAGTGTCTGGTCATGTCGCCACCGAGCCGTCTCGTCCGTACCTCCAAGCTCCATAGCGGCGTGGGAGCCCCTGGTCCTCCAGCGAGGCCCTCTTCGTATCCGGATTGAGATGCTTCGTCGTCTTGTGTCATTGTGGTGTTTGTTTGGCTGTTCAAGGAGTGATTGAAAGGTGTCGATGTCCAAGATGTCAAGCATCAATTCTTAGATTAGGTTGACGCGTTGTTGCCCGGTAGCGCGACGCGAGGTCAGAACTTTAAATTGGTCCAGTAATGTGATCGTCACACACCTACCCCAACCCTAACCCTGTCCGTACGTCTGACAGCAACATGTACAAGAAGAGGATCCGGATCATCTCCATATTCCTGTCGCAAAGGGGAGAATGTGTTGGATCGAAGCTTTGAGACTGGATCCTCACTCGCAATTGTCAAATCATCCAAAAGTGTATTGCTTTATTACCCTTGGTGTAAAACTGATGAACAATGCTCCAGATTCCGGCTCGAAAGAAAGTGGTGATGGACCTGACCGCATATCTGGAAGTGTCTTTTTCAGACATCTAGATGTCCCCTCTGAAACTGCAGATATGGAGCTCTTCTACAGAGCTTCCAGAGCATCTGAAGATTTCTGTCTCAGTCCTATCCTTGTTTCAATAAGCATCTGGAAGAAGGCTTTAAACGTGAGTTCTTCTAGCATCGTCTCTGTTCGGTGCCATCGGACCTACATTACACTCTCGTCGGCTGATTCTTTCTTAGCTAACCGAAGCACATCGAAGCACCTTGGTCGAGGGCAATATCTAGAGAGTGACGAACAGGGGCATCGCCAATATCTCCTCAGACGTAATAGACGGGTGGATAAGTGTAGCGGACAACGATCGGGTGAGTAAACGGCAAGTTGGACTGCGACTCACAGGTAACTGGCATGGCATCGCTTCGACGCTGGGCAAGCTCGAATAGCCAGAAAGGTATTACACTTATCCCAGGTAGCGATCCTTTCATATGAGTGGGCACTGTTGCACAGCAGACGATGCTATGCTGTCATTAAGGCTCTTTGAGCGCGAGGAAGCCAAGTGTTCTTACCTTAGGTTTCGCGCAACCAAGGCACGTAGAAGCTTGATCACCTTACACTACGTTAAAATGGTCAGCACACTTCCTCTGCCATACTTCCACTGCCACCTATCAYGACAAGTCTGTCGACATGTCTATTCTTCCACCTACCAAGGCCAGCCCTGATCATTCCCTCTCATAGCTGACACCACAGCTTCATCTCAATCGTAACCCAGCGCCCAAAATTCCAGCGTCAGACCAATTACAAGCACAACCGCACCAACCATGCCAGACCCCGACTTCAACACACCACTCGCCCACCTCCTGATCTGGATCTGGAAGTACTCCTACTACCTAGTACAAGCCTTCATATTTATCTACGGTTGGTGCATCGAGCCCAAGCTCCCCTTCCGCCTTGCCGATCGCTACACTTTCTTCATGTGCAGCACCTACTTCTTCAACTTCCTCATGCACTCWGGACTTAAACTCCCGGTTCCGCTTGTTGGAAATATCCCCATCATCCCGCAGTTCGTGCCCAATACTTGTGTCTCAGCGGCAGAATTCTGGGACGAATCGGTCTGGCCGTGCCAAAGAGAACGAATGGGAATGTGGATCGAGCGGATCTTGGATGGGAGGTATGGGTGGACCATCCTGCGCGACCCAGAGATTCTGGAGGTCGGGGCAGTTGTGTCATTGGTAATTATGGGTGCTGTCGGTCTTGTGTGGGGATCAGGCATATGCCCGGATGCGGAGTGGAGGAAGTGGAAATGTTTTCCCGACCTTAGCCCTTCGGAAGACGAGATGGAGGAGATGGAGGGGATGAAGGAGATGGAGGAGATGAAGGGGTCGAGGCAGGAGGCGGACAGGGTGGAGTAGGAGGTGATGCGTTCTTATCCCAAGCATCGAGACCCCTGTGTCGAAACTTTCATGTACTATCGTAGATGACTGAGGCCATACAGGCGATTTCTTAAAGCTTCGTAGTATAGGCGCTTGGAATTATAAAGTCGCAAGTCGAAGTCTGAAATTAGCCGATAAACGAAGGAACTGAACGTTCGACTCCTGTGTAATAACAGTCCTCGAACATTACTCACTTGCTTGTGACCTCGCTATCCTCCGTAGAAGATCAGCGCGCAAGAGAACGAAAAGAACGAAAAAATGTGCTCAAGTACCTGTACTATCACCATTACTCTCGCCAGACAAATATACTGTCATTTCCATCACGTGGCACCGCAACTTGTCGGATATCGTGATGGTGTATGCGGCAAGGTACGTAGATGAAATGGAAAGGCAGTTGCAATAAAGTCGAAGCGCTTTCCGGCCCCACATTATTTTGCGCTAGTTCAAGTGTGAAGCACATGCGACATCACTGCATCTCGGACCAGGTAAATTTATCAACCTTACATCCGCTTCACACTCATTTGGTCCACCTTGGTGCGCTCCCTTCCCTTTTCATCATAGGTCCCCGGTCCGACCAGTCCATTCCGTGCGGTCAATCACCTCCAAACCCCACCCGCCCCCATGGCGTCCGCATACGAACTTCCCACGAAGGAAGCATCTCTCTTCCGGCATTTGGTGCAGAACTACGAATCTAAAGCATACAAGAAGGGTCTCAAGGCGGCCGAGCAGATTCTTCGCAAACACCCCAACCATGGTAACACTCAGGCAATGAAGGCGTTGATTCTCAACACCGTGGGCCGCAAGGACGAGGCATTCGAGCTGTGCAAGCTGGCATTGAAAAATGCAATGAAGTCGCACATTGCATGGCATGTGTATGGTCTGCTATGGCGAAGCGTGAAGAACTACGAGGAAGCCATCAAAGCCTATCGTTTCGCTTTGCGCCTGGACCCGGATTCACAGCAGATTCAGCGGGATCTGGCCCTGTTGCAGGTGCAGATGCGCGACTATGCTGGGTTTGCCACAACTCGAAGAGTGATACTTACATCGCGTCCGAACAGTCGTCAGAACTGGACCGCATTGGYCGTCGCGCTGCACTTGAACGGCGACTTGGCTAGCGCAGAAGATGTTTTGGTCAAGTACGAAGATACGCTGAAGCAGCCACCCCCGAAGACCGACCTGGAGCACAGCGAGGCATCTCTCTACCGCAATACCATCATCCAGGAAGCTGGCGAGCACGAACGGGCGCTGACACACCTAGAGGGCGTGTACAAAACGAGCATGGATCGCACGGCAGTGATGGAGATGAAGGCAGAATTGCTGCTTAAATTGGGGAAGAGCACGGAGGCAGAAAAGGCGTACCGCGCATTGCTCGCGCGGAACGCGGAGAAGCGGGCCTATTATCAGGGATTGGAGTCGGCGCTGGGATTGGACAGGCAGAAAGCAGAAGACCAGGAAACTCTGCGTGAGCTTTACCAGAGCTATGCGGATAAGAGCACACGTATCGATGCTGCAAGACGGATACCTCTGGACTTCCTCCACGGCGAGCTTTTCCGAAAGCACGCAGATGTCTACCTTCGTCGAATGTTCGCCAAGGGTGTACCCAGCACATTTGCAAATGTCAAGCAGCTGTATTCTGATCCAGCGAAGCGTGCTGTTTTCCAGGAGCTGGTAGAGGGCTACAGCACTGAGGATCCTCAGGCAAACGGCGGTGCAGAGAGGGAAGAACCCAACGGCAGCGCGGATGGCTCACACAAGACAAACGGGGACAGCAAAGCGAATATGAACTGGCCACTAAGCGTCAACTACTTCCTCGCACAACACTACAACTATCCCATCTCTCAGGACCTACCAAAAGCTTCCAAGTACATTGAGAAGGCCATTGAGATTAACCCCAGCAAGACGGACTACACCTACCACATGACTCGTGCGCGCATACTCAAGCACAGCGGCGACATCTCCGGCGCCTCCAAGGCTATGAATGCGGCACGAGAAATGGACCTCAAAGATCGATACATCAATACCAAGTGTGCGAAATACCAGCTTCGCGCCRATGACCACGAAGCAGGCGTCAACACCATGGGTCTTTTCACAAGAAAGGAGGCGGTGGGTGGTCCTCTAGGTGACTTGCTTGATATGCAGTGCGTGTGGTATGTTACCGAAGATGGTCTTGCATACTACCGTCAAGGGAACTTGGCGCTTGCGTTGAAGAGATTCATCTCCGTCTACGACATTTTTGAAGTCTGGTACGAGGACCAGTTTGACTTTCACACTTTCTCACTCCGGAAAGGAATGGTAAGGGCATACATCGATATGATTCGATGGGAGGACAAGCTACGGGAGCACCCGTTCTTTTCCCGTGCAGCGCTGGCGGCGGTCGAGATCTACATCAAGCTTCACGACACCCCCGACCTGACAAAAGGCTCGGAGGCTGGGCAGACCGAGACAGACCGAAAGAAGGCAGCGAAGAAGGCGAAGAAGGAGGCCGAGCGTGCGGAGGCCGAGAAGAAAGCCAAGAAGGCCGCTGCACCTACCCCGAAAGCCGCTGACGAAGGCGAGGAGAAGAAGAAGGAGGATCTGGATCCCCTTGGACTGGCACTGTTGAAGGTTGAGAAACCCTTGGAGGAGGCGCTCAAATTTGTAGGACCGCTGTTGGAGCTGAGTCCGAAGAACATTGATGCACAAGCAGCTGGGTTCGAAGTGCACATTCGGAGAGGTGAGTTTGAACGTTGTGATCTGCTCTCGTTTGTATGTGCTGACCATATCTCAGGAAAATATCTCCCTGCGCTCCGCTGCTTGCTCGCTATTCACGCCCTAGAGCCCTCACATCCAAAGGTCCACGAGCTGAGCGCACGATTCAAGCTTGCGATTGACTCGCTTGCCGCTCCTTTGTCTGAACAGACTCAAGCTGTCATCAAGGAGCTATTCTCTTCCAACCCCACTCTTTCATTCCAAGGGACATCGGTCTCGGAAGCCAATGAAACGTGGCTTTCGAAACACAGCGATAGCGCCGCGCATGTGCACGCCGCTGCACGAGTACGCCACGTATTGAAGGCTGAGAAGGGAGCGAGTACGAAGGACCTGGTCGATACTGTCTCTCTTCCTTCCACGACGCTGGATCTAGCCGAGAGGGGCTTGAAGGTGGTCGAGGAGGTTGGCGCTGGGAGGGAGGAATATGTGGCTGCTGCGAAGGCCAGATGGAGTCAGGCTGAACTGTTCAACGGTGCTGCAGGCGCAAACGGATCTGCTTAGAAATCTCCGCCCAATCGCGAGCGTCTTTGCGGAGGGAGGAGAATTGCATAGAAGGCTTCCCCGGGCTGTAAGCGACGACATGTTTCAAGATGTCTTCAGTCGTGATGGACTCATGTTATCGGTGGGCCGATAATGGTGTAAATGCCAAATACGCATACCTGTGAGACGCATGCGGAAAAGTTGAAGAATCATTTCATTTCATCACGTTCGGGAGGCGAGCGCTTTGAGCGCTTTTGCTAATCCGTCCCTTGTGCCTTACGCCTATCCCATATTTCCCTCACGGACAAGAACAATTTTCTTGCCTACAACAGCCTGACTGTCTAGAAGACCGCGGAGGCGATCCCAATGGGATCCGTAGTGGGAACGGGCAATACATTCCCAGTCACAGGTAAGTTCCGCACAACGATACCTTGCTGCCTCTCCACCACCTCAATCCGTCTACACCATGCAGGCTCGTCGAATCCAGTCAATCGAAATAACGTCACTGCGCCTGGGCCGCCAACGATAGCAATGACACGGTCTCTTGATCATTTTTGAGCAATCGTCGATGGAACAAGTCCACCACGACATTCATTTTGAGCCTTTCCTCACTTGCCATAGCTATCACCAAACAGTCCCTCGATCCGGAATGGCTCGGCCATGGTCTCAACAATTGTGACCGTGGAGTCACCCGCGCTGACATTCTTCCTCACCTCTTTCGGAGCAGCAGGTATCACAAGTCTGCCCTCGTTGATGTCTCCCAGTACGGTGAGAGCGGCAGCATTGAGGTTGGGAATGCCACCCTTTCCGAGGCGACCTCGTTTACGGGCCACCTCGACCAGGAAACGCGTTGTCCAATTCTCCAGAGCGCGGTCTGCGGGCGATTTCCCTGCCGGCTTCTTTGAAGTTACAGGCGCTGCTGGTTCGGTGGGTGGGAGCTCGGGTAGTGCAGGGATGGCGTAGTAGTCTACTACAACCTTTATCGCTGGGTTTGGTTCGGTTGTTCGAGCTTGGAGACGTGTAACGAGAGTTGTGACGGCCTTGACGGGGTCTTCGAGTGCCTGCTTGGGCAGCGTCTTGCGAACGGGTGCGACCGGCGCTTTTCTCGTAGCTGGCTTCTGTTTTGTCGGTCCCTTGGAAAGCAGATCATTATCGTCTGCCTCTTCGTCTTCGTCCTCATCCTCCTCTTCATCCGCATCTGCCGATTGCTCCATTGCTCTCGCCTGTGCGGATGCCACTAAAGCAGCCATGGGATTTGAGCTGTCATCATCCATTGCCTCGTCTCCGTCGGCGTCTACATCCTCCCCGTCGTCCATCGGATCCATAAGCTCGTCGTCGCCATCTTGTTGTCCCTTCGCAGCAGCCTCCTCGCCCGCAACCTCCGCCAGTGTCCTGCCCTCGCGCTGTGCCTTGGCAATTTGGCGCCGGCGCACCAGTTCCTCCTCCTTGCGTCGCTTCGACTCCTCCACTTCGGCCAGAATCTTGTCCTTGAAAGGGAACAGGTTGGGAATGCCAGGGTCCTTCTTCAGTCGACTCGTCCATTGTGGATTCTTCTTGCCATCCTTGCGCTGCTTGCGCTGTTTGGCTGCGGACGATTTTTCGATCTTGTGTCGGAGACGCACTGGTATCCGCTTCGACTTTGGCTTTCCGACTTTGGGCATTTTGAGGATGTGTGAGGAGGTGAGGTAAGTCGATGTTGATGTTGGAAATTTTTCCGATAACCTTTGATTGAATTGCTATCTCGTATAGGCTCGTACTCGGCAAGACTGGAAGCTCCCGTCTCCACAGCACGCATCGATTCCAGCAGGGCGGAAAGAGAGACCGTCTCTGTCGCGCATACAAACCGCAGGCTTGGGATTTTGTAGCAGTGGCTATAGCACGACGTTGGCGACGACAATGGTCCGCAGTGAGTTTGACGGGCTGGCCAGTGCTCGATGCGATGATGGAACCATCACACTTCTAACAGAAGCGTAGGACTGTTCCAATGTGGCCTCGCAGCCCAGCTCAACGTATGATTTCGAGGGTATACACATCTCGTTCTCGATGGAAGATGCTGCCGCGCTCAGCTACTCTCCATGGAACGTGAGGAGATGGTCTCTCGACCCTATTGGAAACAGCCCCCAGTACCGACGCGTGCTGCTCTAAGGGTATTCAGATCCTGTTCTCGGCGAAGACTAGAATGAGATTGGAGACGTCAGTTCCAGACGTGGCATACTGATGAGCACACGACCCAAGATGCATCAAAGCGTCTCACTGTCATAGCTAAGAGCGTAATAAACGAAGAGCAAAAGCGCTCTCGCTCAGCACAGCGGGATTCACCTAGTGAAGATACCCTCTAGTACTTACCAAAGTATATGTCCTTGACGACGGAGAGCAAAGGGGAAGGAGAGTAGGACGCTCTGACCCTGGCAATCGCAAATCTTCGTCGCCAGTGCCCTCCACGATCGCATGGCATGCACCTGCTGGTTGTCTTGCGGATGCAGCTTCCGCAAGCTCAAACGCGAGCGAACGCCTGCATTTTCCCTTTCCTTCCATTCATTCCAATCTTCCCGTCTCATCTCCCCCATCTTCATCCTCTCAACAAACATTCAACTACATCGCCATCTCAGCTATCAAATTCATCTTACCTCTCGGAGATTGCCTGAACACCCCTCAGACCTTCAAATATGCATTTCTCCATCGCCATTCTCACGGCAGCCCTTCCCTTTGTGCTTGCCAGTCAAGCACCTGCGACTAAAAACAACACATATCCTCAGTTCTGTGCCCAGCTATCAATCGGAAACGTCCAGTTCGGACCTGGCCAGGGCGGCGACGGCGTGACAGTTCAGATCAGCCTATCAAACTTACCAAGCAGCGGCGGCCCTTTCCGTGAGTACAACAATGTCTATTGTCATCCGACAGCGATACTGATCTCGTGCATCTTCCAGTATACTACGTCAACCAGAACAACGTCATAAACGGCAATTGCTCCTCGGCTGGTGGCCATCTCGATCCATACAACAATGGCGGCACTGGCTGCGACTCCAGGGACCTGGCTTCTTGTGAAGTGGGAGATCTGTCGGGAAAGCATGGCACAATTCAAGGCACTGCGTACTCCGCCAAGTGAGTGTCTCCCCGTGTATCAAAGAAGACTTCTGCTGACCCACACAGCTATGTTGACAACTACCTTGCCCTCATCTCGGGCCCTGCCGCTGTGAAAGGCCGAAGTTTCTCTGTGGAATTCGCCAACAAGACGGTCGTTGCGTGTGCCAACCTCGACGTGTGCACATCAACATCATCTCCCTCCTCAGGTGGTTCCGGCTCGGGCTCTGGTAGCGGATCAGGCTCTGGTGCTGGCAGTGGATCAGGTTCAGGCAGCGGCTCTGGTTCAGGCTCTAGCAGTGCCTCTGGAGCTGGGTCTGGTAGCGGTTCGGGCTCTGGAAGCGGATCAGGCTCTGGAAGCGGATCAGGCTCTGGCAGCGGTTCGGGCTCTGGTAGCGGTTCGGGCTCTGGTAGCGGATCAGGCTCTGGCAGCGGATCAGGCTCTGGCAATGGATCAGGCTCCGGCAGCGGATCAGGTTCTGGCAGCGGATCAGGTTCTGGCAATGGATCTGGTACTGGCAATGGATCAGGCTCTGGCGCTGGTTCTGGTGGCGGCTCAAGTTCAGGTGCTGCCCCTAATTCTGCTCCCGGCTCGGGCACAAGCTCAGCTTCTTCTGGCGGCGGATCTGGCTCCGGATCTGTCAATGGATCACCTCCGCCACAGTCGCCATAGGTCGGCGGTGCTGGCGGTGTGGTGACAATCACGACGACTGTCGTTACTCAAGTTCAAGTCCCGGGCGCGTCGAAAGGACAACCAGCGTTGATGTCTCCATCCACGGCAACAGTTACTCTCACAACTACGATCCCGGCAGCATCAACTATGACTGCCTCCGTCCAGGGAGGTGCATCGACTGTGAACCCGCTCACATCGGCTACAACTACTTCTATGCAAGGAGGGTCGTCCATCGTGTCAACGATTCTCCGGACGATCGTCTCCCAGCTGACATCCGCGGTTGTGATTCCTCAGACTGCCATCATCACGACTACGACTGCAATCCCTGTCAATATCAGCACCGTCACAGTCACCCGCTTCGGTCCGGCTCCATCAAGCACAGCAGTGCGTCAAAATGGACAAAATGTGACGACCACAATCTACCTTCCCAGCCAATCGAGCGCAGCGACCGGGCCAACTCTCACCGTCACCGTTCCCAGAAACGGTACGCTCACAACCTTGCCAGCGCAGAACTCGTCGATCAGCTATGTCACCACGACTACGGTGACGGGAGACTTCAGTTTGCCAACCGCCACGGTCACAAGGAACGTCACTATCGTTGAGCATTCGACCGCTCCACGAACAATCGCAACAGTGGTTCCTATCGTCAAGAATGTGCCGATAACGCACACAAATGTGGTGACCAACGTCCAGACGACGCTTTCGCCCACCACGAAGCTCCATACTGTCACGACTGTGGTCTCACCAGCTCCCCAGAATTCGACCAGCTGCTTGACAACCAACACGGGCGTTCCTGATAACCAAACGATTGTTGTCGTTGTGACTGGGCTGTCCGGCTCCACGGTCCTCTCCTCACTCACAACTACGCTGCCGCCGCCGGCGACTGTCATCCCCGCAACTACGTACACGACGACATCGACTGGTGCGCGGGACCTGGGGGTCATCACAACCACAATCTCTGCACCTACAAGTACAGTGGTTACAGTGACTCGGCCGGCCTCAACAGTTACATTGGGACAGCAAGGCCCGACGCAATCGCAGGTCACTGTCATTCCAGCAACGACATACACCACGACCTTGACGGGAATGCAGCCGACGAACCAGATCGTCACCGCCACCGTCCCGGGAGCCTTGCCCACGACAACCGTCATCACAGTGACTCAGCCGCAACGTACTGGGGCTGAGCCTTCCACGATCACCTTCACCCCAACTGCCTCAACGACTTTGAAGGCAGACAAGCCCGCCACGATCACGATCGAACCGCCAACGACCGGCCTTCCGCTTACTTCTATCCTGACGTTCATCCCAAACGAGCTTACAACTCTGAAGCCTGACGTGCCAGCCACTGTCACGGTTAACCCGCTGCTACCAGTCGATGTCCCTTTGACGAGTGATCTTCCTTTGACGAGCGATCTACCTTTGACATCGGGCGACCTTCCGCTCACCTCCGTTATCACGTTCACCCCAGATGACAAGACCACCTTGACACCCGACGCGCCCGCCACTGTTACCATCGAACCAACAACCAGTGACCCCAAAGGTGAGGCTGGAATGCGATATCCAGCACTTGCTGGTGCTGCGGCAGCTGTGTTTGGATGGGCGGCCATATTGCTGTAAGCGAGTACATGGGTTCGTTTCCAAGAGGGTAACCTGAGGATAGAAGCTACTCATCGTTGATGCCGGAGGGAGGCTGCCCTGTGTGTCATTGTTGCACCGTACCTAGACCTGCCTCATCTACGAAACTCCACCTATGAGCACTGATTGCACACGTATCCCAGATTGCATGAAGTCGTGTCATTCCGTTCTCGATTGACATGATACACGGGTCCAATCTCTGATTGCGTCGCAACCCAGATGGAACGTCACTCCGCCAGCTCGTCCGCCACACGAAATCTTAGGGAAGTGCCGAGAATAACATTTCGAACGCACAGAATGCATCATTAATATGTAGTATTTGTTCACACTCTATTGATCTCACAAGTCAAACGACTCTCATTCTGCCAGCCCGGCTACTGCTGTGTCGAGTAGTGACAAAACCTCTTGAAACCGCCGAGATTATCTCCAGTGTCCTGAGTATTGCATCTCGTCGTTCGTCAACGGGCGGAGATTTCCTCTCCGAGACCGTGGTACGTCGTGATGGAGCCTCCCGAGCAGTCCGTGTGGTCGAGTACTTTGCTTGCTCTGTTACTCGCGGCGGAGACCGAGTGTAGCTAGGGGGGACGGATGTGCGCTTCTCGGGAGATCTACTATATTGAAGGGTTGGGGCCGGAAGCTTCCCATTTGGGAGAGGTGGGAGAGGTCGAGAGGGAGAGGTTCGAATCTCTGTTTGGACTGTAGCTGGGATCTGATGAGTGGGTGGAGATGGAAGAGGTCGAGTGGGTGGAAGTCGAGAATGTGGCGGTACGAGTGGCGCAGGTGTGGGTGGTAGAGGATGATGTTGTTTATCCGAAACTGGCGATATTTTAATTTGCGTGGCCAGTGATTCATCCGATGCGATACTGGCCGCCGCCGCCGCCGCTTTTTGACGAGCTTCTTTACGACGTGCGCGTTTCGTTTGGTTGACTCCTTTGTTACCGGATCGCTTGGTGGAAAGTCTGTTCATCCTCTCGACACCCGTTAGGGCTATTGCTTTGGTCGCTTGTGGGAAGGACTATTATTGCTGCTGGGTTTGCGGACGTACCCTTCAGGTGGCGTTGCTTGCCGGCTATGTGGTTGTGAGCCACCACTGGCATTGCTCCCGCTTCGTCTCCTTTTCACATCGGAATCTTCCTGATGGCGTGCAGTACCATTGCTGGCTTCGCTTCGCTTTTCACTACTCTTCCGTCGGCGGACTTTGGTGTCTGTGGAACGTGAGCCGCTGCGATTACTCTGACTTTGCCGTCTGATGAGATCTTGTTCTGCTTGCTCGACAATCTTGCGTTTGGTGGCTTTATCGGAAGCTGATGCGGTGGAGGAGGTACGCCCGCTTCGATGTTCGCGTCGACTTCCACGACTGCTGAGGCGGGTGATGGGTGGCGAAACTGTTGGTTGTCGGGATGTAGGTGGGCTGACTGTCCCCTGGTGAGATGCTGGAGCACTGAACGTTGCGTGGGTCACGCTTCGTGCTGCTTCGTCGGTGGACTCTCCCACTTCGGGAACGGTACTGAGACGCTCAGGCGTACGCGTACTTGCTCGAACGGGGATCTGCTGGGTTTGCGCTGCTGTTCTGGTACCCTTGCGTCGGTTGGCCTCTGGGCTGACCGATATTGTACGATCAATCGTATGCTGCTTTGGTTTCGTCTCTGGAGGTGGAGGCACTGGTTTCCGAGGGACACGATGGACGGTTTTAGCTGCGACAGGTTGCGGAGCGGGGGTGTCTTCTGGTTTGACAGGTGTCGATTCGTTTGACCCTCGTTTCACGATACCACTGAGCGCTTGTACGAGCGCAGAGGCATCCGCAAACTCGTCATCGTCCAGACCATCGGATGAGCTGTACACTTCTCGTATTGCACGTCGTGCAAGCTTGCGCGCTCGCTCATATTCTTTGGCGCAGTCCCACAAGAATGCGGCATGTTCGAGGGCCACCGAAAGTCGAAGTGCGTGGGTGGGCGACAACAGATTGCTAGCAAGATGTTGTGCTGTGGTGAAGTGCTCCCTAACCATCGGCAAGAAGTTGAGCGGCGGAAGCAGGAACGTCGCTGCTGCCTGCGAGGCTGCAATATTGATTTTCGGGAGACCAGGTGGACGTGTGGGAGTTCGTCTGGCTTCGGCGGGCAAGAACAGGCCAGGAGGAGGTGTTTGTCCTGAAGCGTACGGGTTGGTGACATATGAGGCTTCCGACACCATCGATGGTATCGCGTCGCGTAAAGCCGCCTTACCAGGGCGCCTTCGACTCTCGCCAGCTTCATCACCCTTTCTAGGCGAAGATCCCTTTACTTGCGTGCCATTTACATCCTTGCTCGCCTTCGTGCTCGATGACGGACTGCCTGACTGGGGAGACCTCGAATTGATCGGCGGGTGATTGTGGAAGAGGCAGAAGACGTGATATAGTGAAGCTCGCAGCTTGGCAGCCATGACCCTACACTCTGGCCCATGCTCTCCATTCTGGCAGTAAGGCAGGATGTRGACCTCTGTGATGGATAGTCCTTCCCGTGCAAGCCAGATGATGTGGTGATAGAGCTGCAGCGACTTTGTATCTCGGGTGTTGTCGAGCTTTCGCAATTTGCGAGCGCGGTATAGTTTTCTCGACAGCAGTATTGACAATCCAAGGACCTGATAGAGTGATGCCGAGAGAAGTGCATTGTTCGGTGCGGTCTCTTCGGCAAGGCGACCAAGGATCTTCTCCTCGATTTGAGACACGGCCWTCGACTATCGTCAAGGGTGGTCCATCCAGTTGAGCGGCGATGATGGCGAAGTACCAGAGTGTGCTGAATCGTCAATGAACTCAGCCGAATTGTGTCGAGGTAACGCTATGATGAGACTGCAGTGTCAAAGAATGATGACTTGTGACCAGGAATCAACGTCGACGCAGCATACCTTGAGGGACAATTCGACGGACCAGAAACGAACAGCGCTTCAGACAAACTCAATATCGAGACTGAAATCGGAGGCGACCGGATTGAGTGTCGAGACGACTCGATATGAGTGATTGCAACTGCAAAGACGTCACGGTCGAATCGCGAGTCCGTAGACGGCAATGCCCGGCGACTCAAAGGTAAGATTGTGGTAATGGTTGTATCCAATGGCACGATGGAGGCAATACGTAGCCACGTTGAGTAGTAACAAGATGGCTGTACAGCTCACTGGCGTTGGCTGCCAGCGTCCGATCCGACCGGCGGCAGTCGGCGCTACGAAACTGCGTGAAGACCATGATTAGAGTGTGTGATGGTGGCAGTGCGGACAAGAATGCGAGAGGGTGGAAGTTACCTGTTGTGCGCGTAGCGTAGAGACTTTGGAAACTAAAGACGGGGCGTGTTCTCATTCGTCCTGAAATGTTTGCAATGCACCAATTGCGCGCTCGAACGGGCCTGGGAATGTTTTTAAAGGACCCGGCGTCACGGTACAAGATCTCGCGACGTCAGCAAGCGTCTCGTCGTCGTAGGCCTCGAAATATAGCAGTGGCTGGGATTCCTTCGCATGCTGTCGCGTGGAAAAGACCAGCCTCGTTGTTTCTGCGCGGGTGTGTAGGTGAATGATCAGCTTGGTGAGCCTTGGACTTGGACTCGAGATGAATTTCAGCGCACAACCCCGGCTTGTGCGTTCGCGTCCTCCAATGCGCCGCAAATAGAATGCCTTGTGAGAGGTCGATCGGTCGGAGATGGATGGGGAGGGAAAACGCGAGAAGAGAGAAGCCTTTGCACCCAACACCCTCGCCCCCAGCAAATGGACAACGCAATGTGGAAATCCCGCCCAACGCCAGCCAAGCAGAACAGCGCAGCGCAGCAGCAAGCAAGTGACGAGCGAAGGATTGGAATACGGAGATGAGAGAGGCAGGACAGGGCAGGGCAGGGCCGGGCAGGGGAGTAGTGGACTGGCGCATTGSAATCGAGGTACAGTAGCCTGCTGCATGTAGAATGCATCTACTGACCTTGCAGGCCGCTGACAGCCAGGGAAGTGGGTCTAGACATGCACACAAATCGCGACCGACGGACAAATCCGCGCAGACGTGGCACCGCTGGCCACCGTCGCCGTCGCCGTGCCGTGTAGACCATGAACATAGCCGAAGCCTGACGTCGACGTCGCGTTTGCTGGCCGGATCAGCATCCTCGAACGTGATGTGTCTTGTTGTGCGCTGGCAAAAGTCAATTCGATCTCGGAAGAACTCTCCACTGTCTCCACATCGCTGCAGGCAGGCAAGCTCTCGGCACGCAACGCAAAGCTACCACCAACCCAATCCCATCTCCTCGTCGCCTGTCGCCTGTCGCATGTCGCATGTCTCATGCACGAGCTGTTCGGCGCGCAGCTACGACCTGTTCCCTCGTCGCCCACGCATTACTGCCGCTGTCATTGGACTGTCTGGTTGGAAAGAGCGAGCGTCCTCTTGACTCGCTGCTCCATCTTGCATTGCAGCACACGCCGACGACGACAACAACATTCGCCGCCGCTCCTGCTCACCGCATCGTCGCCGCTACCCGGCTCGCATTCCCCAGCAACAACATGCATGACATGGCTTGTCCCCATGCCTCGGAACTGGCGCGCTCGGATGCGTGTAACTGCCAGAGCCGCGCAAACCATTGACTTCATCATCGACATTTGGCTCGAAGCAGTGTCACGCCGAGCCTACTTTGAGCAAACCACCTCCGATCCAGCCTCGTCCAGGCATCAGGCGCATCGTCTTGCGTTGTTTAGCACAATTGCTAATGCTAGAATGTGGCCGGAGAATATGTTAGGGTGCATAAGACCAGGCCCTAGCCATGCAGGCGCAAGCGGCCGAGAGGCGGTGAAGCTGCGTGTGAATCACGTGACCACAGACTCCATGCCACACGGAGCTATTTTCCACAACAGACCCAGATTCGAATCTTCGTCTTGCCCCGGTCTTCGTCTTGCCCGCTTGAGCATGAAGGTCACCTGACCGGGAGCCAGCTCCGTGCATGGATGTGTGTTTCGAGTCTCTCGATTTGCATCCGTTGCACACACGTTGGGCCGGCACTCTCCAAGACGGTTTGATTGGCCCTTTGAATCTTCATCACTGACAAAAGTACCACCATAGTCCAGCTTCGACCGACATGACGTCTCAACCGTAGTACACACACCTGTCTGCAATGTKTTGCATTCCTTACAGTTTCCGCAAGTGAGCAGTTGGGGATGTCTGCTTGCATACCGCACAGGAAGGACAACAATTTGTTGGTTCAAATTTGTCAACTTCAGCCCTACGGTCAAATAGGTAGCCAGCCGCCTCCATGCCAGGGGCATTGCTGGTCCAGGAACAAGCTCTCACGTTGCGGACTCGATACTAATGTAGGTTCCCGGACCTATAGATATGTTTGTCCATCATCCCAAGCTTCGATCCGCTCGCACAGAACGCGTTCTGTCRTCCAGAGACCTCCGCTATGACTGGCCGGCCCGAATGTTGGCGACTCCATGTCTTGCGGTCCGATTGCCGCACTGTATGGCAGACGCAGGTACTGTATGTGTCAACTTTTATAACAATCAGTACAACGGGACCAGACTGTTTCAAGGTGGGTGACAAAAGCGAGGACTTGTAGATTGCAAGACCCTACCGCATCGACGGGTTGCAGGAGATGGGTGTTGATGTTCTATAAGAGTAGGGTTATCTAACAGTCTTCATCTTTTCATCATCAGCTACATTCACTTACTCAGTCGAGCATCACAAGCCTCAACAATCTTCCAACATCACAGCAAAACTCGATCTCACAGCTCGTTCCTTCCACAAGATACAAAATACACAGCTTGCAGCAAGAACGCCAACTTTCTCAATCATCACTTCTCCCATCATTACACTCCCTCACTCATCCTCACCAAACAAGCCGCTGAACATTCAGTAAGATTGCAATTCCACCAAGCACCACAACTTGACTAATCATGAGCATCAGAATCCTCACAATCACTCACCAAGACCACCACCATCCAACAACAAACCATGTGCAAATTCTACGCCCACTCGCACCCTTGCGGCCACGTCAAGACCGTCTTTGCCAACTTCTGCACCCAGGGAGCCATGATGCAAAAGTACTGTGGCAAAGGCGAAATCTGGCAGACGGTGAAGATTGAGAAGGATTGTAGGGAGTGTTATGAGGAGCCGGAACCTGCTGTTTCGAGGAGTAAAGCTGGTGCTGGCGCTGYTGGTGCTGGTCGGAGGAAGATTAGTCGGCGTTGAAGTGGGTGGATGAATGGATTGATGGGAGTTGGGAGGAGGGATGTGCATTTCAGCGGCGTTTTTTTGGGTTGTAGATGTGAGTGCAAAAAGTATGCTGGTCATACATTGGGTGGGGTCTTTTAGATGGCTCGTGGGAGTTTTGAATGATATCAGGTTTTGATCCACTATCTGTCTCACTACTAAGAACTTCTCGTGACTACAAATCCTTGGATCTTTCCTCCGCCTCTTTGATCCATTTCTCCAAAGTCTTGGGATCGCGAACTTTGAGACCGATCTTGAAGGGTTTGGGATCCATTGTCAATCCATTGGGCAACTTATTGCAACCCATGCAATCCAAAATCGGTGCCTCGTTCTTGTTCGCTGGTGGCAGGATTTCGAACGCAGTGATCATGCGTAGGAATGCGGTGTATAATTCTCGATTTGCGAGATGTGAGCCAATGCACATTCTACTACCGGCTCCGTAGCCGTAGTGAGGCGTTCCTCGCGTTGCCGCTGCATCGTCGATTGTTTTGTCTGTTTTGGATGATGATAAGTATTTGAATTGCTTGATGATGTGTTTAGTGGTGAAGCTTGGAAAGACTTACCTGCGAGGTATCGATCCGGGTTGAAGTCAAATGGGGAGGAAAAGTGCGATTCATCGTAGTTTGCTCCGTAAGCGTTCATGTAGAAAGATGTGCCAGCGGGGATTGTTGCGTCTCCCCATTTGATATCCTYGGTGGAGGTTCGAGGGAGACAGATTGGAATCACGGACCAGTATCGTAGAGTCTCTTTTACCAAAGCTGTAATGTACTCGCATTTCTCCTCATGTAAACATCGCTCCCAGCTGTCGTTGTCTGGGTACTGTTCGTTGATCTCTTTGAGGGCTCGGGCTTGGATTTCTTGGCCGTGAGGAGAGGAGAGGTAGGCGATGCACATGATGAGATTTCCTGGGACGGTATCCAGGCCTGCGGATACCATGGTCATACCGATTGACATTACTTCTGCGTCGTTGAGCTTGGCTTCTGGGTCTTTGAGGACATTGCCGCTGATGCAGGGTTTGTCGGTTCCCTCTGCGATGCGCTTTTTGAGGGTCTGGAGGAGATAGTTCATGTATGCTGAGCGGCGAGTCTTGTATTCTAAAGGCTTGTCGCTTCCACCTGGGAGAAGACGTAGCATGGGGATGTAGTCTATGGACTATGTTAGCAGATGTCTGTGCGACTACATATTGCGGGTTTGATTGCGCAAGGTGTCAAACTACTCACCAGCCCAATTCGAAGCAGTACTGCGGAAGTTGGAGATCTCGCGCTCAACATGGACAATCTCTCGTAGCATGTTATCGCCAATGTTGCCCTCAAACTTGATGCCGTAGTTGAGAGTAAGTGAGGTGGAAAGGGCATATCGTTGAAAGTAYGCATTTGGATCAACATCCAGCTTGCCATTCTGGCTGTCCTGGAGCAATTCTCGAATCGTCTTGAGGGATTCGTAGTCGATAATGGGCATGTAAGTCTGCACAGCAGGTCGGTTGAGAGCAGTAGCAGCAGCCTTTCGTCTAGCCTTGCAACTCTCATCCCATGGACTCGTTCCGATAGTGAAGCCTTCGCTAGAGCTTACCACGGTGTGGAAAGTGTGTAGCTTCGGTCTACTGATCAACGCGGACTGGTTCGTGATCCAGAGATTCCTCACACTGTCAAATGTGTTTGCAAAGACAATCCTGCGGTTTCCCATTCGTACCTGGAAGACAGGTCCATACTTCTTCGCCATTTCTCGTGCTTTGACGGCATGATTGTCGCCGAGTTGTCTCAGATTTCCGAAGATGGGGACTCCGGGAACCTCTGGAAGGCCTTTGATTTTGGGAACATCGGTGCGGTCGATGATCTTGATCGCTGCGAATATGACTGCAAGCAGGAAGAAGGGGAAGACTTGCGGCGCAAACAGAAGACCGGTGATGCTCTGGGGTTGAGTGTCTGCCATGCTGCTGTTCCCGTCAATGTCGAAGTTCACGAGATTGTCAATCAAAATGGCAAGACGTTGAGAATGATATAGTCCACGGGCGGAACTCGATCATATAGCTCGTGTGGCCCATGATCTCCACCATTCAGGCGCAAGGTACGCGAAGCATTTCCAAGTGTACCACCAACTTGGTACCTCATGGGTTTGTTTCCGCTCCAAGTAAAAGCTCTCGATTCATTGGCGGATTCGCCTGCCAGACTCACGTCCATCGCTGTGCGGGGACGACCTGCACGGCTACGTAGAGCCGCAACGGGACCGTCTAAGCTGTGCAGCAGATATGTGGTTCTTCGGAATTGTAGCGCATGAGGAGCGCTGTAGTTGCCCCTTTGCAAGTTTGGTGAATTCGATGTGATTTCGAGTTGCGGCAGCGAGCGGACACTTGCGATCGCAGCCAATCCAACAGTTCTCCGACCAGCCCTGATGTATCGCGAAGACGGCCCATGGCGATGCGATAAAGGCATGCCTAGAGCGGCGCTTGCAAGGCTCAGAAACGACACTGAGTTTTCATAGGGATGGAGCACTGTGGAGCGAAGTTGGGAGCTACTCGTCCCGTCTCAGGACCGCGGAATTGCGCCGCCCCGACATTCACCTCTATGGCGCTAAACATCTCTTGGCAAATATCCCCGCTCGAAGCGGGTTCGAGAAGTATGCTTCGATGACTATCATGTTCAACAATAGGCTCGATTCCCAGGCTGCGTTTCTGTTGTTGCCAGAGTCGTCAGGACGGCCAAGCCCAAGTGACTGCATCATTCTACTTTCACAGATCTAATGCCGGAACAATACGTCCCTGACACTCGCCAAACCCAACTATGGCACCATCTTCTCCTCCGCAGGATCCTGTAAGTGTGACAGTATCGCCATCTTCCAAGAAAGTTCTCTTCTCTCCGCCCTCCAGTTCGACACTTTCCTTCCCGCMTTCGGTCTGTTCAAGGAGAGCGCCCCTTTCTGACTTGGTCTTACCACTGATCGTACCTGAGCCCAAGAGGTCACCAACATTGAAGGGACATCCCCCAACTGTGTGGTGGGCCAACATTTGAGGGAATGAGAAGAGTAGATGTGTGGCCGATGTCTTTGCCAAAGTCGTCGGTTTGCCAGATTCTGGAGTCAAAGAGAATGACAGATCGATCGCGTAGTGTGATTTACGACCTGCCTCGTCCAAATATGGTAGGACTTGCGTGTCGTTTTCTATGCCGTACGTGGTGAAAGGTTCTAGCGCGTCCATGAGGACGACCCAGGCTGAAATGGTCGTTCCGAAGTTTTTGCTGTTGAAAGGTCCCAGTGGCACGTATTCCCAAGCTTGAATATCGCRTGCAGACCAATCGTTCATGAGAACAACGCCGAAAAGATGATCTGGTGCGTCTTCGATCTTCACTTGATCCCCAAGACTTGAAGGCTTACACACAAAGCAACCTAGCTCGAGTTCAATGTCCAACTTCCTGCATGGGCTGAGGATCGGGACTTTTGGATCGGCTGCTGGATCTGCTAGAATCTGTCCTGTAGGTCTGCGGATTGGAGTGCCAGATACCACAACAGAGCTTGCCCGACCATGGTAGCCGACTGGAAGATGCTTGTAATTGGGTTGGAGAGCGTTCTGTGGGCCGCGGAAAAGGACTCCGACGTTGTATGCGTGGTTCAAACCTGCATAGAAGTCCTGCAGGAAGTTAGAATGATCACGGATTCCAAGCATTCAACCTACTGTGTAATCGCCGATCTGCATTGGCAGATGCATCTTGCATTGCTCGAGAGGGAGCAAGGCTGCTTTATGAAGCTGTTCATTCTTCTGCAAAACATCTTGGAAAGGACCATTCTCAAGTAGAACGGTCTGAATGTATTCCCGCACTACTCTGTGGATGGGACGGCCCAGTGCAGCAAAGGCATTGAGGGTTGATTGTGAGAACACGGATTGATGCGGTTGAATGGTCGATAGCTTGGAGAAGCCGTTGCCTTGAGCAAAGGCGTGCAAGTCCAATGCATAGCTTCCAATAGCTACTGCTACACGCGGCTGAGACGATGCTGATGATGAAATGATGCCAAACGGGATATTGTGGAGTGAGAAGTGGCTTTTGGGATCGATCTCGAGCCAGCTCTTGAGGGGAGCCATGGTGTCGCTGGTGGTACTGTGATCTTCTTGCAAGAGATGAGATCACCGTCGGTTCTGGGAGGTAAGTGAAGCTTCCCGCGGCCTTCACATGTTGATGTTGATCTCCATCGTCGTGCGTCCCGTCACGGTGGGTCAACCAATGGCTTGAGCCGAGCGGAACCTTTCCGTGGGATCGGCTACTTGCGGGGCAGGCACCTTTCCGCTACCCAATTGCTACCCCTCCAGATCACGTTCCACACTGTTGGACGTACCGCAGCTGGCTTTCAACCCAAGTCATGATGATCACAAGCAGTAAAGTGCCTCAAAGCCGAAGACGCGTTCAGGAAGTGAAATATATCTACATCATTCATTCACACGAAGCCACTTCTCTCCCCACTCCATTGTCATCCCTTTCATCACCATCGTCATCATGCCCGTGACGGAGTTCAAGACAGCAGAAAAGTACCGATATCAGAATGGCTTCGGCTCATACCACGAAACTGAAGCAATAGCGGGTGCATTGCCCGTCGGATCGAATAATCCTCAGAAATGTCCATATGGACTGTACAATGAGAAGCTCTCCGGCACCGCCTTCACCGCACCACGACACGAAAACCTTCAATCATGGCTGTACCGCATCCTACCAGCCAGTGCGCACTCACCATTCGAGCCACGGGAAACAGAATCATACGACCTCAACCCAGGCGGTCTGCGATCGGCACAATGGCATCAGATTCCCAATCAACTCAGATGGGATCCCTTTGATATGGACGAGACGGTCGATTGGGTGCACAGTCTGCGTCTAGTAGCAGGTGCAGGAGATCCCACGATGAAGAGCGGATTGGGAATCCTCATCTTTGCGGCAGGGAAGGATATGGACGAGAAGCATGCATTCTACAGTGCTGATGGAGATCTTCTCATTGTGCTTCAGCATGGGGTACTGGACATTCAAACCGAGCTGGGCAGTCTGCTGGTGCGGCCAAATGAGATATGTGTTATCCCCCGAGGGATCAGACATCGCGTCACCCTCCCAGAGGGCCCAGTTCGTGGGTATGCTCTGGAACTTTATCAGGGACACTTCTCCTTGCCAGAGCTAGGGCCAATCGGCTCTAATGGACTGGCGAATGCACGGGACTTCCAAGCGCCTGTAGCTTCCTTCATCGAGGATGTCGAAACGGAGCACACCCTCTTCGCCAAGTTCTCTGGCACTCTCTTCACCGCAAAGCAAAACCACACACCTTTTGATGTGGTCGCATGGCACGGAACATACTATCCCTTCAAATACGACCTCGGACGCTTCAACACCATCGGAAGCATCTCCTACGATCATCCAGACCCCAGCATCTTCACAGTCTTGACAGCACAATCCGACCACGCAKGAACTGCGATTGCAGACTTTGTCATCTTTCCTCCCCGTTGGCTTGTTGCGGAAGATACCTTCCGTCCGCCTTGGTACCATCGCAACACGATGAGCGAATTCATGGGTCTCATCGGTGGTCAATACGATGCAAAGACAGGCGGTGGTTTCCAACCCGCTGGTGCATCCCTGCACAATGTCATGAGTGCTCACGGACCGGATGCCACTACACATGAAAAGGCGAGCAATGCTGAGCTCAAACCCGCAAAGGTTGGAGAGGGTAGTATGGCGTTCATGTTTGAGTCGTGTCTGATGGTCGGTGTGACGGAGTGGGGTTTGAAGCAGTGTAGGAAGGTCCAGGAAGACTATAATGCTGAGAGCTGGGAGCCGCTAAAGTCGAGGTTCGCTCCACCACAATCTCACAAGAGAGTCATTGCGGAAGGTGTCGGGAAGCATGAGCAGGCAGATGCGGAACAGCTTCCTCACTACACCTAGGCGTAATAATTAGGACGATGCTCAAATCATCTCATGACCGGCGATGATGATAGCACAGGCCCGATAGTCTCCACCGTCGAAGATTGGCTCTGTATACTTATTACGCATTCACCATAAAGAGAGTGCTGTTGGAGACTCCCAGAATAGTTCGCTGCGCCTGATTAGACATTTGTGTTCCATGGATTCGAATTGGGCGGTATCGCGTTTTCTTCATCCAACATATCCGGCGTGCCACCTGGTCCTCCATAGCCTGACCATTCCGCAAACTGCTGCGTCGGGTGGTTGGTCCGAGGTGCGGCATAGGTCTGGGCGTTGGCTTGTGGAGAGGTGAATGGAGCAGGTTTAGGGACGTGAGGAGTTTCGTTGAAGTTGAAATTGCCGAAAACCGGTGGTTGGAATGGTGGGAAACTTTGCTGTGCATGTTGGCCATTGGCGGCGTACTGTGGTTGCATGTCTTGCTGGTATTGACGCTGGTTCGGTTGGAAATTGATGTACTGAGCTTGTGTAGAGCGCTGATCCGGGAAAGGATATTGCGGTGGACTACTATGACCGGCATCAGGGCTTCGATGGACCGAAATAGACTGCTGGCGACGGCCTTGCATCGGCATTCCGGAGGATTGAACTTGCTGATAGGGCGAATGGCCGGAGGAGGTACTCATGCTGCTGCCTTGTGATGGATCGTAAGATGTGACGCCGCCATGGCCGCTGCCGAAAGAACTCTTGGAGCCTTGGTGTTGCCATGTACTCGGCCTACTCTCAGCATCAATCTTGCGAAGTCGATCATTGAGATCTTCCAGGGTACTGGATGCCTCACTTTGATATCGCTGACTCCAGCTGTTGCATTTGTTAGTGAATGCGTTTACGTGAAGAGCACTCTGACCTACCTCATGAAACCCCATCGAATTCCAAAGCGTGATAGAGCCTCCGTGATCTGCTTGATGCACGTGATACTTCGAATGGTGTTGAAACGTATCGCAGAATCGCCCGGTGGAAGAGTCACATGAGGAATTGGTAGCGGTGGCGTTGTGCCCTGCCTGGTCTCGGGTGGCGCAGGGGCATGTCCTAGAACGTCGTCCATATTGAGCTTCAAGAGGTCCAGAAATTGCCCTCCAGTCATATACACCCTCATCGCGTCATAAAAGGTAAGTGGTGAGGCATAGGAGGGATCGGACACCAACGTCAGGATAGTGTTCACGTATAGAATGCAGTACTCAAAGACCAGCTTCCGCGCGTATGGGCTGATGACCGGAACCCGAGGAGAGGGCGCTAATACGTAGACGTATGAGTAGAGCAGGTCCAACTCGAAGAACGCGCGCATATTGGACGAGGTAGAAGCGGGCAGCGCGTCAAACCATTTGTGCATGTCGTCGCACACTTTCCAAATATATTTGTATGGCTCGTCCCACCTCGTGCGTCCAGATTGGAACATGACTGTGTACCAGGTCGATTGGAGTCTTCGCAGTTTGATCAGGTCCAAGGCATGATCATACGATTGCGACCACAGCTTCGGCGTCGGTGTCGGGAGTGGCGTGGTTGGAGCTGACGATGGTCCTCTTTGAAAAGGTATCTTGACCTTGGCACTGTCGTCCGAGAAGGAAAATGCACGGGCTTGCACCAGCGAGGTTGATCGATCTAATGCATAAACGCAGTAGTAAACCCTGCGCCGCAATGCGAGTTTCGCTTTGGGCATCAGCGTGCCTTTTGGAGGGTCCTGATGAAGACCGAGATCGACCATTGCTCTGGATGCCGCTCCGATGAGACCCCAGGAGTCGAAGTAGTGTGGATTGAGCATTGCAAACTCTGCCATAAGTACAAGCGCCTGAATACTACTGATGGCGCCTGGATGGAACACATCCTCGGAATGCTTCAATGCTGCACAGATGTGGCCAATCGCTTCCATATGGAGGTTGTCGCCCCGCTGTTCCGACATGGACGCGCACGCGATGGCAAGTACAAGTCTGACGATCCACTGGTCATTGGGCTCTGCTTGATCCGAGCCTCGTGAGTACACGTTGTTCACGGATGCATRGAATGATGCTTCGTCAAAGACTGGAAGGAGGATGTAGACGTTGTTCAGGTAGTTCTGTATGTAGCTGTTGGCGACATGTCGAGGAGGCAGGGTGGCATGGATGCCGTCTGGCAAGGGATCCTTTGAACATGCCCACAATATGAGTCGTGCGTAGGACATGGCGCTAGTGAATCCATAAAAGTCTCTTGCGGTGGCGTTGACCGAGAGGAAGCCAAAGTCGGAAACGAGATCATCAATGGCGGTCGTCTCTCTCCGACGTGTCGTCCTGCTCCCCGTCAACCGGGACAGATCTTGGATCTGCTGAGACTGGCGCCGCGTGGGAGTCATGTCCTCGTCGGGGTCCACGACCGAAGGCTTCCTCGCCCGCGCTTCCTCCAATCTGGCCTGTAGTCTCTCCAGCTTGGTCTCTAAGGTCARGACATAGCTTCGCTCTTTGCCTCTGGCAAATTGATCGTTGGTACTGGTGCACTCGGCTGCCCTGCCACTTCTTTCGCATGAAGTACATGCTGGTAGTTTCCCRTCACATTTGATCTTCGCACTTCGACATCTGGCACAAGCGGCGACGGGCCTGAGGAATGTTAATGCTGATGCTGGATTTGCAGGAAGAATACAAGTACTTGCCGTGAGACCTTGAGAACCGGGGTGTCGAGCGGCATCAGAGATGCCGCATCGATGACTAGAGGCATCATTAGCACGAGGCGCAACAAGTCTACACCTTGGCATAGCAGCACAGCACAGCTTTGAGCAGCCGAACTGCATATATACCGCCCAATCGATGCGAATGCATGGATCATACGACGTTGGGGCCAAGCCTGTATCTAAATCTCTTCATACACACCTAATGGCCACCCGCAACGCCAAGCGATCTTACAGGAGCGCCGGAAATCAGACTTGACAGTACGACCCGTGGTATGCTGAGTAACTTAGTTGGTAGTCTGCCGCCGCTACGACAACCGAGCGTGTTTGATGGCAGGTGTGAGAAATCCTGACACAACGAAGTCACGGCGGACCTGCGGCGGATTGGAAGAGGTGCAGCAATCAACAGATCTAGACTCTAGCTATATCGTATCGGCGGAGGTTCGCGCTTGCGCCATGCGTGATCCTAGGTAGGAAGGTAATGCAAAACGAAAGCCTCGGATTGGTGTGAGGTCAGTTGGGTAGTAGGTTAGTGATGCGTCTGCGGTCCGAGACGTACCTTAGGTAAGAAGATCCGATGCCGCGCCGTTGGGCCCGCTCCGAGCGAGCTCCTGCAAGGTTTGCATTCGGCTTGAAGGCGTCCATGTGTGTGAGTACGTAGCGGAAAGATAAGGTAGAATCAAGAGGTCGGTCTTTGCTGGACGAGGATTGCGCCAGAGGGTACACCAGTCAAGTAAGCCTCTGCTCATCAAGATGAGACGGTCAATCGTCGATGGCGAAATGGGCTGATGGCACTTCACCTCCTTCAAAACTTCACCTCCTCCTACCTACTTCTCCAGAGTCCACTCCACTCTGCAAAGGAATGCCTGCTCGAGCATGTGACGGGACAATTATCCGCTCATCATCATTGCGGGCCCCGCACAAAGCACAAAGGGAACAAGACGGGTGGGGCGTAAGTTACCCTAGTCGGGTATGCACGGGTAGGTATGCACATGAATTGGGCGGGTCGCTTACTGATCTTTCAATCAAATACGTTGGACCAGTCGAAGGACCTCCGACAAGTTGAACAGCAACTCATCGTTCTTTCCGGCCGGGAGTGACTGGGGCCAGTCTTTTTGCTTCCATAGTCGCGTTGTTGGTCGATGACTCTTATAATCTTGCATCGTGTAGTACTCTGGCCAGTTCCCTGCTATCTTGCCCGTCGGAGCTCATTCCTTTCCACCCGCATCTACCTTCTACTGCATGCGGTAGAGGTTAGTTCTATATACCCCATGGAGCGTGCGTGACATCGCGATCCACAGCCGCAATGGCTGTACAGCCGCCGCCCACGAACACCCACAGCGGGCCCAAAAGGGACCGGGATCGGGACGACGAAGCCTCCTCTTCCTCCTCCTCCAGCCACGTCGCCCACACATTGACGGCATGCGCACGGTGTAGACAGCGCAAGACTCGCTGCGATCCGGTCTTGCCCCGCTGTACGCCGTGTGAAAGGACAAACTCCACGTGTGAATACTACGACGCCACCCGAGGACACARTGTCAATCGCAACTACGTCGTATGGCTGCAGCACGCAGTGCGAGACGCCGAAGAGGAGTTGGCGCGGACGGAGAATGATGATGGAGGCGAGGACCAGGAAGGGATGATGCGGGCGGCAACGGTGCGCATGCAGGATGCAAAGGAGTCCAAGTTTCTCGGTCCGTCGAGTGGCATTGCCATAACGCGCCTCGTCATGCAACTGGCCAAGCAGTTCACCGACGCTGCGAGTATCAAGGAGATTGTGCCCGAGCAGCGTGCCATGCAGATCAAACAGCTGTACCATGAAGAACAGGACAAACCCACCTCCAAGGTCTATCCGCTGATTAGCAACGTCCCGGCCAATGCTCTTCCCAGCCGGCCGTTGGTGGAGCATCTACTCACCATCTACAAACTGAAGGTGCAATCCATGTATCCCGCTCTGTACGAGCCCGCACTGGATCGGGACGTTGATGCCGTCTTCAACACCCCGGACCACGCATCATCATACCAGCACTTCGTCTGTAACATGGTCATCGCAATCAGCATGCAAAAGATGGACGCCAACTATGCCGGTCTGGCTGACAGCTACTACCTTGCTGCTCTCAAACGTCTCGAGCCGGTGGTGCGACCCATGGATTTGAAGACCTTGCAGTGCTTTGCGTTGATGGCCRAGTACTCGCTGTTGACTCCAACCCGGACAGCCATCTACTATGTCGTAGGCATTGCCGTTCGACTAGTGCAGGCGTTGGGCCTCCACGAGGAAAAGACCATCACCCGAGGCTACGCAGATGGCAAGGTGGACTTTTTGGAAATAGACATGCGGCGGAGGGTGTTTTGGTGCGTCATGGTGATGGAATATGGCCTTTCGCATTCCCTTGGCCGTCCTGCGATGCTCGCCACAGGTCTTGACCACCTGGACGTGGGCTGGTTTGAGACTTGCGATGACAAGTACATTACTCCGCAAGGAATCGATCCCACCGCTCCCAGAACCCTGAAAAAGTGGATTGCAATCCACTTTTTCAAGATGCGTCTGCTGCAGCTCGAAATCAGGCGGAAGCTGTATCAACGGAAGCGACCGACTCCGAAAGACGACAGTGACCCGTGGTTTATACGTATGGACGCCAAGCTCTCCGCCTGGACAGAAGCAGCGCCGTCCCAGGATGGAGGACATGGACTGGACAAAACATGGTTCATTGGCCGCTACAACACCATGATTGTCTTCCTGTACAGACCATCTCCGCAGGTGCCACGACCATCGCTCCGCGCTGCCATGAAATGCTTCGAAGCGTGCCAATTCAACATTTACATGCAACGCGAGCAGATTCAACAAAGGAACGTCGACTTGACATGGATCTTCACGCAGTCACTGTTCATGGCCATCAACACCATGCTCTGGTCACTGTCGTATGTGGAGGTAAGGAGGAAGCATGCGCGAGAAGAAGTCTCAGCCCACCTTGATGTGGCAATGGACTGTATCCGGTTCGCATCGGAGCGCTGGCCTGGTGTCTCCTCGGCTATGCAACTATACGCAAAATTCATCGGCGCGATCATGAAGATCTACGAGAAAGATGGCGATGTCTCCATATCAGCGCTGTCACCTCCCGATGAGACATCCCCAAATTCCCTCCTCCAGGATGCACCTACCTGCTCTTGGGCAGCGAGTCCAGCTACTGCTAGCACAAAGTCAATCACAACACCGCCCGAGCGGCAACTGCCGTTGAGACATGCCAATCAAACATCTCGAAGAAGTATCGAAGAGCTGCCACCAGTGCCATACTCGCATCGAGATGACACCAAATCCTCGCAGACGCCCTTCCGACCTAGTCATTCCTCGTCACATAGCATGCAACACCGCAGTCCAGACTCCATACCCACCATGCAGACGCTCACTCAAGAGCAATATCATCAGCAACAGCCGCTTACCGACAACATTCAATACAGCTCACTTCCGGCGTTTGTCCCAAACCCTGCGGTACCTGGCTGGACAGCGCCACAACAGCCGCAGATGGGGTACACTTATGCCGAACCCATGCAGTCACAAAACCCCTATGCCCATCCGTACTTTGACCCAAATAACGCTACTTACCCATTCCCTGGTACTTCGGACAACAACGTAATGAACCAGCTGCCTGACGCATACACGCCTCAGTACTGGGATATGGATACTGGGGACTTTGGCAATGGCCTCGACGAAGTTCAATGGGGAGAGTTGGCTCAGAAAATGGAGACGGACGGAATGGAGGATATTCAGAGTATGATATCGGATACCCTTGCTACTATGACTCCGACGCGTCCTGCTCCTCCCTCGGCGCTGCCGTATTGATTGATTTAACATGGCCTGACATGAGATCTTCCCATGCTTAATGACTTATGGATGATGATAGTCGACAACAACAATTATGCTGCCAGACAGTAGGCCAGCTATAGTAAAAGAATGTATTATACACTGGATTGAGATCCGAGAGACGAAGATAAATAGATGGATGGAGAGGAGTACAGGATAATGAATTGCTGGTTTATAGCAAGGAGTTGGTGGTTAGATTGCTGGGATTGGTGGGTTTTTGTTCAAGGCTGCGTTCACGATACCCTGAAGTAAACCGTGCTTTTCTCCTAGCGTGACTATTATATATCATGACAGATTGTTCATGGTGATCGATGTGAGAGGGGGATAATAAGGTTGTGGAGGTGTATGTCTTGCATTTCCTCTAATCGCGCCGGATCAAAAACGCCAAACTCGATCGCACCTCTATTCTCAGCGAGATATACGGTCGACGAGTGTGCCTGCTTCTAAGCATTGCCTTTCATCTTGACATCCTTTTGTCCTACGGCGCTAGTCGCCGCGTCGTGCTTCCCCTATCATCTCAATGCCAGTCTCAATCGTCCAATCGAGTAGCCTACTTGCGGCCCTTCTGCTTCCCCTTTCCGTTTCCCTTCTGCGCACCAGCGATAGCTTCCTTTCCCTTCTCCTCCTCCTCCTTCTCTGCTTCCTCGTCCTCCGCTGCGCCAGGTCCATTACTCGGCATCCTAGATTTACGCCTCGGAGGCGCAGGTCCCGACACGATCTCCTTGCTGTCAACTGTGGCATCAGGATGAGAAGATCTCGTCTTCCGCTTGGTCTTGCCTTCGGCGGGTTCGACAGTCTTCTTGGCCTGTGACCCACTAGTGGCTGAAGAAGCGATTCGAATCTTCACCTTGGGTCGTGTGTCCTCGGTGGTAGTTCGTGCCTTGGCTTTGGTGGGCTTGGGTGTTGTTTGCTTGGCCGGTGCTGCCTCGGCGGTGGAACCGGATCGTGGATTGCGAGTGTACTTTTGCTTGCTGGAGTCCGGGAGCGATGGCTGCTCTGCAACCTTGCTTGTCGACTTGGCCTTGATTGCAGCACTCGATGGTGTCCTGCGCGCGCCTTTACGATTTCCATCCTTCAAAGCAGCGGCCTGGCCAGCGTTCTGTTTCTCCTTGAGCGCAGGTTTCTTGAGCTCYGTGATCTTCGGCACACTGCTGACCATAGTCTTGCTGTTTCTTAACGGCCTAGGATTTGCCGCGACAGCAACCTGCTCCTTTCCTTTCTTCTCGTCCTTAGGCTTGAGAAGAGCAGCAGGGTGTGCTTTGGCTTCTCCCTTTGACCCGTTCTTCTTTGCGACTCTGCTGGCTTGAGCCTTTGCCTTTGCGTCAGCCTTTGCCTTGACTTTCGCAGCCTTGTTCGCTGCAGCCTTGCGTTGGGCGTTGAGCTTGGCAACTTGCGGGACTGTGAGGATTTGAAAGTCCAATAGCGAGATTGACGCAGCCTTACCACAGACTAGTGCTGTGATGATCTCTCCTACGATAGGTGCCACCGTAGTGCCGAACATCCCAAAGCCATAGGCTAGGAACACCCCCGCGGAGTCTCCAGGCGTCTTTGGCCCTTTAGGCACTGCGCCGATGACGGGACAGCCGAAAGTTCCCGTGCTGACTGTGGAGCGAGACTTGTCGACGAGGTGGCTTTCATTGATCCCATCCCCGTCTTGAGAGGATACAACGTGCTTTGCAGCCAGTTGCAACAAAGAGAGTGCAGTGCCTTTGTTGTGTTTCAGGGCGTCTGCAACTCCGAGAACATTGTTACCGTCATGTTTCTCGGTCATGTACACATCACCAGTATGCTCATTGGCGTTGATGACGATCGTCATATCTCCGTCGTACTCTCGTGCCTTCATGCCGGTGGCGAGGATGTTATCGCCCTTCCCGCGCATGCGAACTTTTTCCAGCTGGAGCTTCTGGACTCGCTGAACATTGTTCTCGAGACAGAGCTGAGAGTTTAGAAAAAGTCTGGCGTAGACTTGCGGCGTAAACGGTCCAGCGGCCACGACCAGATTAGAGCATGGGATACTTTCTGTGGGACGACCGACCCCAATCATGCCAATCTCAACACTCGAAATCCGACCATGGCGATCCTCAGTTGCACCGTAAGCTTGAATCCCGAAGCAGAACTCCACACCAAGATCCTGGCAGCGCTCCTTCAACCAGGCTGCTGTCGTCTGAGTGTTGATGCGCGGATCTTGTTGCGCGTCGAGATCGGTGTTGGGATCCCTCATCACCTCAAGCTCCTGCCAGCGCCGGAGAAAGTCGTGGCCCAGAGGTGCCCATCTCTCGTCCATTGCGTCAACCGAGAGGAGACCAACGCACTGCTGGCTTGACAGAGTGCACGATTTCCGGTTAATGTCGAGTACGATGATTCGGAGATCTGTGTCGGTGAGCTTGGCCTCTGTGGCCAGCTGGTATGTGATGAGCAGACCGACAATGCCGCTGCCAATGACCACAGTGGTGGTCTTGTCCAGGTGCTCATATGGCGTCGCTGACTCTTTTGTGAGCTTGAACTTCTTGGACAATGGCTGGCTGAACGGCAGGAACTCGGGCATAGCGGCCGTGGAATATCGCGCATTAATGCCGAGCTTTGCGTTGGAGAAGCCTTCGTGATTGTACTCGTATGGATTCACGGACTCGCGCTTTCGCTTGTTGATTTGTTCAGCAGAACTTGTGGTCGCGAACTCCATGTTGAAGTTGCCATCGATGCCACACCAGCATCCTTTCTGCTCGTAGTCCCGCGCCATGGCTCTGCAGCGCGGAGAGCTCTTGCCACCAATCTAGCAAGCGCAGGAATGTCAGTTTGATGTCGGAGTCGCGCGGTGAAAGGGTGGTACTCACGTTCAAACACTCGGGACAGATGCGCGCTTTGCATTGTCTGCACTGGATACTTGATCCCTCGATCCAGCTCTCACAAACTTCGCATCTGTAAGACAGGTCTTCTTCGCCAATTGAGCGCCAATCTTTGACGACTGTGCGTCGATTCCCGGGTTTGGCTGAGATTTGAGGAAGAGGTTGGAACACCGCTGGCTCGACTCGAATAAGAGGCGATGGTGATGATGAATCACCACGACGTGGCTGATCAGTACCCGGTGTGCGCGCCATTGCGAAGGCCGACGAGCAGATTTGGTGGTGGTAGTAGTAGCGGTGGTCGTGGGTGTTGTTGACAAGAGAAAGTCAGCGAAGCGTTCGAGGTGTAGTGGGGAGATCCACTAGCGCGATCACTCAGCCGCTTTGGGAACCGAGAGTGAATGTCTAGGACGGGTGACGTAGAGATTGTTTGCTCCAAAGTCAAAGCTCGGGATCCTCGACATCTGGCTGCTGAGCGCCAGGGTTCGGGTGTTGGAGGGAGAGTCGCCATAGTCCATGGAATTCACTGTGTAGGATATGATTGTGTATGAGTTGTTGCTAATGGTGTATAGGAATCGAGACTGGAAGCCGGCGCGCACTTTGACTCTAACGTGATGGGTCCAGCTTGGTTAATACATGGACAGCATGTTTGCGACCTGCTTGCTTGATGTGCAGTATCCTTTGTGGCAACAAGAGGGATATGATCATGGTGCACTGACCGGAGCYGATACTCCCTGAACAGCCTTACGTCTTGTTTCGCGCCATAGCCAAATCAACATGGTGCAAGGAATCGCCTTCTCGGAAAGCCAGGCCGCCATGGTCTGCACTTTAGCGGTAGAAAGAAATCGCGGCTACTCAGCTCTTTCCATCCATACACTTGAGGGTTGAGCCCATCTCCAACAGCAGCCGATTTCATTGTCTCGAGAGAACCAAAGAGCGGAGGACATCCTAGCATGGCAAAAGACCGACATCGCATAAAGACTGTCGGCATGCCTACAGTGGCGTATCAGTATCAAGTATAAAAGTCAAGGTCCTGAAAACTCACGCACTGGAAACAAGATGATTGTACAGCGCCACGCTCATTGGAGCAGACGCCTCGCCGAAGATATTCGTTGGGATTCGACATGCGCCTGATAGCCAGGCCATCATACATCAATGTCCTTATCAAGAAAGTAACGATTCTGCAAGAATGTATCCATCAAGGAGACCGTGGCGGTGTCTGCTGGACAGGAGTAGCACCCAACACCCATCCAAGTCCTGATGCAAGACCACCGCTCACTGCATTGGCGACGTAGTCTCTCTTCCTGACCGGAGCACCCTCACTCCCAAAACTTGCCGCGCTACCCGTCATCGACCGATCGAGTTCGCCTGACGTCCGCGTCGCTTCTCCGTGCAGCGGGAAGGCATTCTTGCTGAATGCTTTTGCTGCGTTACGAGTAAGATCGAACATACTCAGCGGTGTATCTCCGTCTGCTCCCATGCGGCCCATTTCTCGTCGTTTTTGATTCAGAACAAGCTCCGGCTGCTCACCCTGTACTGTGAAATTGCCAGGGAGTGCGCTGGAGCCACCTCCACTCAAACGCTTATCTGCGCGATCGTCGAATTCCTTTTCTGCTTGTTGCTGTGCGAGATGTAGCGATGTTGTCTCCTCTTCACATCTACGCCACGCTGCAAGGATCTCGGTCAAAGCGGAGGTTGGAGCTAGAAGAAGAGCTAGAGAAAGGAGTTCTGTTCGCTGTTCTAACCGGCGTAGTGTAGGTGGCGTGCTTGCGTTCGGGCGATAACGACCAGCAAGAAAAGCGGCACGCCAGGAGATGTCGTCGTCGGTAATACTGTTAGTCCCGCGACTAGTTTGCTTGATGTGCTGCTTCTGCGGTCTAGGTGCCTCCACATCAGCGCCGGAAGGTGTCAATCTATTGACAATGTAGGAATATGATGTCTCAAAATCGTTTTCTCTGAGAGACGCCTCAACTGCCATGAATGTGACCCGCCTCTCGGCGTCTTTCTGGCGTCGAGATATTTCATTGGCGTCCATGTCAACTGCTTTCCCTTGCGTACTGTCAATGTCCTCGTCGTGCACCAAGCCGGCAGAGACCAGGTTTCGTCCAATGTCCACAAGATCATCGAGCTTCGTGTAGCTTCGAGGATTCTGCTCGAGCAGCTTGCTGATGAGCGAGATGGGGTCATGGCTGGCACGAATGCTTACGGGCTGGAAAGGTACGCCGTGTTGTAATGTCAGTGAATAAAAGGATAGGGCGTGTGTCGCTGAAATCAGTGCACTCGCTTGCTTGATGCGCACACTGTCTGGAAAGTGAGACCGGAAGGCGGTGATGCTGTGTGAACATCGTCAGCATTGGTCTTTCTCTCATCACGAACAACACTCACATGTCGTTGGCTTTCTTCATGCCACCTCTCGTCCTGTTCCCATTACTTGCGCTGTCATAAGCCTCCATTGCTTTGTCTATGACAATGCTCTCGACCCGAGGGTGGGATGCTGTTTCGTGCGGCTTCTCGGTAATGTACAGCCTGATCGCAAGGTTGTAGCCTTTATACCACCACCATGTCAGCTTGATGTATGTGCGATAGCAGCTACGACCTTCTTCTTCAGACAGACCGAAGCTCAAAATCTGAGTCTGAGCTCCGCAAGGGCGTCGACGATCTCGGCAGAGATTTCATCGAAGACATTTGAAAGATGGTTACGGGTAGAACAAAGAAACGATCAAAAATGTGAATGGCAAACTTACAGCTCGTTTCAATGAATAGCTTCAGCAGTTCGTCCTCGAAATCATCTCTTTGGATCTTGCCGAGCGCTCCGGCACCAACGTGATGGTTGTCTTCGCTGTCGTCAATACCCCAGTTCCATAGCCATTGTAATTTGGCACGGTCTGCCACCCATTGAGAATCGTCCTTTCGTACACCAGACTTGGATTGTGCTCGAAGGATTGTTCGCAACACTTCCATCTGCTCCTCTGCTGTTGCGTAGAACAGAAGCTTGGCAACGCTGACGAGCGATAAAGGATAGCCCAGCCCGGAGAACTGATATGCACTGTAGACCATCATTTGAAGCAGCATGTAGGTTGCGAGTCTTGGTGTAGTCAAAGGATGCTCAGGACGCAAGAGCGCTGCAGGCATGATATCCGCGGCCGTCCGAGACTCGTCCAATTTGGCAGCGTGGCGCTCAATGCGAGGAAGCGAGCCCACGCTGGTGGCCAAGTCGGGTGGAGGAACGAAATCGAGAAGTTCTGCAAGACGAGCCAGAACGCTGTRCGCGTGCTGTACCGTCTCTTTGGTATTCGCCTGTGCAGCGTAACAGCTTGCGAATATAGCCTGGGCGTATTGTAGTTCCAACTTTTGCTGCACGTCTTCATCGAGGTAGGATATACCTCCACGATCATAACCTCCCAGATCGACGTCGCTGGGCCCGTCCCAGTCTTCAATGGCGTGGGCCACGAGATCAAAGTTTTCGACCGATCTGCYCACCATCCATTGGAACATGTCCTCCCAATCGTGTCCAGTGGCATCCGATGCTTTGATACCATTCAGCTCTATCTTTGAAAGTCTCCGTGCGGTGTTGCCAACAGATTTGCTGGATTCGGGTGGCTGTTGCTCTCCGTGGCCCAGCTTTCTCCGTTTGCGATCTGTGCAGCCATACATCCACGGTCCAACCAGAGTCTTGATATCTCGCGCAATGTTCTGCCGCTCTGTTTCCGTGGGTTCTCGGGTGGGATCCGCCGCCCTATTCAACAAGAACCGCATGCCTTGTGGAGCCTCGAGCGCATCGAACTCGCTCAGCGGAATGGCCAGAGAGGCATCGTCCGGGTAGTATTCCACTTCTAAGCGGAGGAGGGGAAGTACGACGGAGATGTACCAGCTGCGAATGTAATCATTGCGATTGAGGAATGGTTCAATCAGCGAGGGCACCAGATTGAGCAGACCAGTTTCGGAGTCGATTCGGAGGGCTCGATGGCACAGAAAATGGGTGAGGAGGTCTTTCGGCGCGTGTGAAGGATATGTCGCGGGTTGGATGGGGAGTAAATGTAGTTTCTTGACGCGCTTCCGCGCAATCTGCTCCGAGATGTCCTGAACGGGTGTTGTGTCCACGGCCACCTCTTGCCGCTCCACGTCGAGGTACAGCCGCGATGCCACTTCTCCAATATAACCCGTGTACTCTCGGGGATCGACGGCTTCGGGGAGAAAGGTGAGGACAATCCGCAAGACCAGCTCGGGATCGAGGGCATCGAGGCGAGAGGGCGTGAAGGAGTGCAGAGCTTGGATGTTGGACTCGGAAGCCAGGTGGACTGCCAACAGCACGCATTGTGCCGGACTCAAGTCTTTGACACTCATGGTGAATGCTTCCGTATTTCCAGCATGAAGTGTGGTGAACTGAGACTGAGGACAGGACGGAGGGGTAGAAAGTATGTATGAGTTGTGAAACTGGAATACTTTATAGATGACGGCTGATCTCCAGCAACGTCACATGTAAATCCCACGGAGCCCTCTCCATGCCAACTCTATCGCGAGCATAACTGGCTTGAAACAAACTTGTAGATAATGTAGACCATGACTCTGGCATCTATATCACAACACATACACCGCATCCTCTAGAAGCTACCCTCGGTATTACCATCTCCCATACTCTTGCTACCACTGCTGCCCGCCTGGATCGAGCCGATGATGCCGTCAATGTAGTTCGCTCCACTCCACTTTTGATGTGTCAATACATCACATCCGGTCTCCTTCTCCCTTCTCTGCACAATCTCTACATACGCCTTCATACCCTCAGTCTTGTATGCCTTGGCCAGCTCGTTGGAGATCGTGGCGGTGCTGTGAAGACCGGCGAGAGAGATTAGTTGGAGAACAAATCCATGCTTCGCCAGATCCCAGATAAAGTTCTTGAGATCCGCATCGCTGAATCCATGAGCCGACCAGTTGAAGCTGGGTGAAAGGTTGTAGACCAGCTTCTTTTCGGGGAGCACCTCACGAATCTCCTTTGCGAATCCAGCGGCCTTTTCAACACTTGGGTMGCCAGTCTCTAGCCAGAGAAGGTCTGCGTATGGTCCGAATGCAATGGCTCGCTTMGTTGCTGCTGCGAGACCTGCTCGGTAGTGGTAGAATCCTTCACGAGTACGGGGAGTATCCCAGTTGAAGAGGACAGGGCTGCCTGCGACCTCCGCCGCCGTCTTCCTCCGCTGGTAGAGAGGCATGTTCCTGTTCTCCTTGACCTGCTTGAGGTACGCATTGGCATCTTTACCCGCAGCCTTGATGTGGGCTTCGGCGGCCTCATCGAAAGTCACCAACTTGTGACTCTTCACCCACTTGGCTTCAAATGCATCAATCTCGGGACCAGATGCGCCGTTCATCTCCATGACTTGCATCGTCTCTGCCAGTGGCTCAATATCTTCCGTCACTCCCAAGATGAACTCGTGGTCCCTGGCATCAACAGCCRAACTAATGAGCTTTCCACTCTCACTATCCGTGCGAGCGATGACGAGATTCTCACAACCCATCAGGTCCCACTGGAAGCGTGCTGCGACAAGTCGGCTGATGTGGTCGCCAACGGGGACCAGAACCTTGCCCGCAAGATGGCCACATTTCTTCCCTCCATGGAGCTGGTCCTCGAAGTGTACAGCTGCGGCTCCATTTTCAGCAAAGAGCTTGGCCAGCTTCAATACAGCGCTCAGTCCTCCGTGACCGGTGTCGCCATCCGCGACGATCGGTCGGAGATAGTCGATATATGGTGTCTTTTTCCGCTCTTCGGCGCTGAGCTTCATTCTTGCATCGTAATGTCTGCGGTCGTGGAGTTGCTGCGCTTTGAACAATCGTTGGACCTGGTTTGGAACGGTGTTGTATGGGTAGTCGCCAAAGTCAGGGCTGACTTCGTTTGTGCTCGTGAGGACGGAAGAACATGCCCAGCCTGAGACATACAGGATCTCTTGGTGTGCAGCTTGTTGTGTCATTTGGATTGGGTCAATAGCTCCCACTGAAATCACCTTAAATCAGCGTGCCGAGACTTGATCATGCTGGGTGTATACTTACTGGTGTGTACCGGCTTTCCCTCAGCATTTCGCTCTTCCAGCAGATTGAAGAGCTTCCTTGCTGTCAAGCTGGAAGGATAAACCTGTTGTAGTGTCCCTCTCTTACTGACCACCTGCTCTGGCTGGTAGGGTCGTTTGATACCTTTGTATCTGGGACTCGCCCACCATTCCTTGACCTGCCTTACTTGCTCATCGAATATTTCTTGCTCTGCGTCTGGCTTTTCTGACTCTTTCAGCAGTTGGAAGGAGTCGGTCGGGTTTGTCGAAGGCAGCGGCGGGCTCACTGCGGAGAGCGAAGAGGCCATGTGAATTGAACCTAATGAGGAAACTTTGGGGGCCAATTGAGAAGCCACGGGTCGATATAGACAACGCCGTTGCTGTCGAAGCGCTCGAGAAGCAGTCCGAAACATGCTGACTGTGGTGTTGTATAGCTTTTGGAGCTGAATCAGATGGAGGGAATGGGATTGATATGGGTTGTGCTCTCAGCTATCTTTCCATCCTTTCCTTGCCAAATGATGAATGAGTGCGCCTATGGAGATGTATCGTCAACACCCCAACGCAATACAGAATTTACCGGCCGTGGTCGCTCAGACGGAAATAGTGAAAGTGGTCATGGTGATGAAGCCCAAAGCTCTTGCCCGGTATCGCAACAGGATCGTCATTCTACCTCGGCTAGGCAGGGCATAATTCGTGCAGCTCGCGGATTGCAACGGCCATTCGGATGAGAGCACTGGAGACGAACCGAAAGAATATTTGGAGCTCAAGAACCGACCTTTCTCACCACTGCACTGCTCCACACGCTCTGCACATAACCCATACTACTTACAATTTCCACGCAGCTCGTCGCCATGGCTTTGTCCGCACGATCAGCTACCCGTGCCCTGCGGGCGTCCAAGGTGAACATGGTCTTGTCCATAGCTCACGATGTACTGACAAGCTATATAGTTCGCCCAGAGCAGCCCCGTCGCCTACAACGCCTCTCGTAGCTATGCCACCGCCGAGCCAGATCTCAAGGAGACGCTCAAGTCCATCATTCCAGAAAAGAGAGAGCTGTTGAAGAAGGTCAAGGCTCATTCTTCCAAGGTTATCGGAGAGGTGAAGATTGAGAACACACTTGGTGGCATGCGAGGACTCAAGGCCATGGTCTGGGAAGGCTCAGTCCTCGACGCCAACGAGGGAATCCGCTTCCACGGCAAAACGATCAAGGATTGCCAAAAGGAGCTGCCAAAGGGCACCAGCGGTACTGAGATGCTGCCCGAGGCCATGTTCTGGCTGCTGCTTACTGGCCAGGTCCCCAGCACCAACCAGGTCCGCACCTTCAGCAAGGAGCTTGCCGAGAAGGCTCAGCTGCCTCAATTCGTCAACAAGATGCTGGACGACTTCCCCAAGGACCTCCACCCTATGACCCAGTTCGCCTGTGCTGTCTCCGCCCTCAACTACGAGAGTGTCTTCGCAAAGGCATACGAGCGTGGCATCAACA
Source organism: Ramularia collo-cygni (assembly GCF_900074925.1). Lineage (NCBI taxonomy): Eukaryota > Fungi > Ascomycota > Dothideomycetes > Mycosphaerellales > Mycosphaerellaceae > Ramularia > Ramularia collo-cygni. The sequence continues at coordinate 199,039 of NW_019716268.1, read as the reverse complement.
AGGCCGACTACTGGGAGCCTACCTTTGATGACTCCATCAGCTTGCTCGCTAAGCTCCCCACCATTGCCGCCAAGATCCACCAGAACGCATACTGTGGTGGTGGTGCCCTCCCAGCCGAGGTCGACGTCAACCAGGATTGGTCTTACAACTTTGCTGCCATGCTCGGCAAGTCGGGCAAGGAGAACGAGAATTTCCAGGATCTGCTCCGTCTCTACCTCGCCCTCCACGGTGACCACGAGGGTGGAAACGTCTCCGCCCACGCAACTCACCTGGTCGGATCCGCCTTGAGCGATCCTTTCCTCTCATACTCTGCCGGTCTCCAGGGTCTCGCCGGCCCGCTCCACGGCCTCGCAGCCCAGGAGGTGCTCCGATGGATCTTGCAGATGCAGGAGCATGTAGGTGAGAAGTTCAGCGACCAGGACGTCAAGGACTACCTGTGGAACACCCTCAAGTCCGGACGCGTTGTTCCTGGATATGGACACGCCGTCCTGCGCAAGCCCGATCCTCGTTTCGAGGCTCTGATGGACTTTGCCTCCAGCCGGAAAGAGATTGCCTCTGACCCAGTCTTCCAGCTGGTGAAGAAGAACAGTGAGATCGCTCCTGGTGTCTTGACCGAGCACGGAAAGACTAAGAATCCCTTCCCCAACGTTGACAGCAGTTCTGGTGTCCTCTTCCACCACTACGGCTTCCACAACACCCTCTACYACACCGCCACCTTCGGTGTCAGCAGAGGTCTGGGACCACTTGCCCAGCTCATCTGGGACCGCGCGCTTGGTCTTCCAATTGAGCGTCCCAAATCGATTGACCTCAAGGGTCTGCTCAAGCTTGCCGAGGCTTGAATGTGTAATGAATAAAATGAGATTGTAGATCAAGTCCCGTCATTGTTCCAGTCATTGGCTTTGTATCTCTCTCCTGTTGGAATTGAAGGGAGGAGAGTCGCACTCCACTTTTGTATGAGATGAAGCTTGGAGTAGTGTTGAAATGTGACAAAAAGCAATTAGACTCACCATGAATCGAGAGTGAATGTTCCACGCACAGCTCTGCAGAGTGAGGTACAAACCAGCTGCTCCTCTAACTTTCGAAAGAGGGTCTTCTGATGTGCATGATGCTCTTATTGATGGTGAATGTGCTAGACCATTGCAACATGAGTTCTGGTGGATTGAAGTACTCTTGAAATGCGGATACCATGTGCCCACTTATGCATAGTATCTATGCTGCTTCAGAGGTCAGTAAAGTCGCACTCCGTTCGACGCTCCCGTCTCTTTCATGTGCAAATCGTCGGCCCGTGCATCCGAGCCGCCGTGATCTCAAGACGTCAAGCATCTGCACTCTCTACAACCCTTGAACATCAAGATCGGTCCATCTRCTAGATTCTCCGGCTGAACAGCAGCACTGTCATGCTAGAAGCTGTGATTGCACTAGGGTCAGACATGACCAAAGCGCCCGATTGACAGCCACCGATTGACGATAGTACATGCACGAACATCCAATCCACTTCATCACAATCATGAAGGACTCCCTCATCTCCAAGCTATACGCGCGAGAGCTATCGCCAGGATTGGGACGGACATCACGAAGCTACCGCCCGCTCTACAGCAGTCGCAATCTGATTGATGAGCTGGACATCACCCACGAGCTGGGTGGCCACTCCGGGTGTGTAAATGCTCTGGCATGGTCCAAGGGAGGCGATTTGCTGGCGAGTGGCAGTGACGATCAGCATCTGAACATCCACCGATACCAACCCAACGACGATTCCCGTCAGTTCCAGCTAAGCGCCACCGTTGCCACGGGACACACTCAAAACATATTCAGCGTGAAGTTCATGCCTCACAGCAATGACAGTGTGGTGATCACTGCTGCTGGCGATGGAGAAGTGCGGGTCTTTGATATCAATCACATGGGACAGGCTACGGAGGCTTCTCGTGCTTCGCGGATGGCATCAGAAGGCAGAAGGAGGGGAAGGGACAGTTTATACAACGGTGTGCGCTATCTCACCGACGGCAACACCAACTGTAGGGTATACCGAAGTCATGGAGACCGGGTCAAGAGGATTGTCACAGAAAGCTCGCCACATCTTTTCTTGACCTGCTCCGAGGACGGCGAAGTGCGGCAGTGGGATATGCGGCAGCCTTCTTCTGCATATCCAAGACCTCGAGGTGGCCGCTTCACCACTCAGGAGGTGTCTTTGCCGCCACCACTCATATCATACAAGCGTTACGGGTTGGATCTCAATACAATTTCTTGTTCCGCCAGCCAACCACATTATATCGCACTGGGCGGCTCCCATCTCCACGCGTTTCTACATGACCGACGTATGACTGGAAGAGATCTGCTGAAAGAGGCGGGCCGACCGTTGTCACCTATCGATCAGATGTCTCCTGAAGAACAGGATTTGCTAAGCCAGGCCACTCAATGCGTGAGGAAGTTTGCTCCGAAAGGCCAGCAGAAGATGAAGCGTTCTGAGAATGGACACATTACTGCACTGAAGATTAGTGATGCCAGACCTGATGAGATGATTGTGAGCTGGAGTAAGTCGTGATGGTCCGTCTTCGAAGATTGTGCTGACAGTTACAGGCGGAGACCACATCTACTCCTTTGATCTTGTGCGTGACAATCCAGCAAAGAAGGACGAGACTGTGGCCGTGGATCAACGTCGCAAGCGGAAACGACAAGCGAATGGCAGTGAAGGTGCCCGCACACGACAAGATGCACTGCGCATTCGTTATCAGAACGGCCAGAGCGAAGACATTCCGCTGTCTTCAAATGCATCCGAACAGCAATCACTCTCATCCCGGCAGAGGGACGCCCAGCGGACTGCAAAGGTAGTGATCAAGATTCGTGCTTCGATGTTCGGATCAGACGAAAGCGCCTCAGATCCCACAGCGCGCTTCACCACATGTATAGGGCAAGCTGCAAGTATTCTATCAGACATGGATCAACTCATGCGCGATTGGGGATACCCGCTGGATCCCGATCCGGAGCAGGTGTATGTTCAACAAACGCTTCGACGGAATCGCGAGAGCTGTCGCAGGTTCGTACAAGCCGCTGGCACACTTTCAAGGGTGCTTGGAGGGAGGATACAAACGCCGTCTCCTTCTGGTACGAGTCCGATGATGGCACAATTCGCCGAGATTGAAACCAGGAACAGCGATCTTGAACTCACAGACAAGGAGCGCTTCGGCTACGACTTTATCAAGGCGATCCTTCTATGGCTGGAATCTGGAATTGGGAGACTGATTGAGGGTTTCACGCGGCCGGAGCAATGTACGACGAAAAGTGGATTGAGGCTGCCAATACCAGAGGCCGATGCAACAGTAGAGGCGATTGATGAGTACCTCATCCCATATCTGCACAGTCTGGCAACCGAGGAGCCGATTGTCAATCTTGACATCAATCAATTTGAAGTCGATGCGAATCAGGTCATCTTCACCGAGCAAGAAGCAGTGCAGGCTTTTTCTGCAGCTGTCAAGATACCTTTTGCGGATCTCTCGGCGGGTATTGTGGAGGCCGAGGGTGGTGGCTATATCACGACCCAGGATCGGCAGACTGCTCAACGATTCTGGGCGAGGAAAGTAGCGCGAGGAGTCCTCTTTCGTGTTGCAGGAGGTCTCAGCCATGGTTTCGTGGACCGAGCTTTTGGTGGATCGGGTAGGGAGACGCAGACTGGGGAAGAAAGACTTGGTCTTCTCGGCGAGCAGGAGGAGGATGAGGAGGAAGAGCAGATGTCAGGCGTGGAAATTGTCGATGCTGATGGCCGTGTCGTGGACGGCGCTAATGCGGAAGACATTGCCTCCTTGGCTCAAGCAGTCGCCGATGATGAGGACGAGGATGATGACGATGAGGTCGATGAGGTCGACGATCTCGACGATGAGCATGACGACGAAATTCATATGGACGACGACAACGACGACGACGACGACGACGAAGATGATGATAATCAGTCCGACGACAGCTCTTCGCCTTCCGAAGAGGACGGCGTTCCCAACATTGGACGTGGCCCCCGCTCCATCTACGGCTCTGCCTTTTCACGTCGCAACCTTCGCTCTCATGTAGAAGCATCKACACCTTGCTCCGCTCCAACTCGGCAATACCGTGGGCACTGCAACGTGCGGACGGTCAAAGACGTCAACTACTTTGGCCCGGATGATGAGTACGTCGTTTCGGGGTCGGATGATGGAAACTTCTTCATCTGGGATCGCAAGACAAGCGAGCTGGTGAATGTGCTGGAAGGTGACGGAGAGGTTGTGAATGTGATTCAGGGTCATCCTTATGAGTGCATGTTGGCTGTTTCTGGAATTGACCATACCATCAAGATCTTTGGGGCGGATGCGAGGGCCAGGGAACGTGCGAGGCTGGGTCAAGGTACGGAAGCACACGACCCGGAAAGCTTTAGCTCAATCGCGTGGCCAATGAGGATCGGAAGGCGGACTGTAAGGAGGAGGACGAGTGGAAGTGAGCCGACTGTAACGGCAGAAGGTGAGAGCCGTCCATGTGAGGAGAGAAGAGAAGAGTGAGTGGAGTGCTAATCGAGGCGACAGAGCAAGCTGCCATGGACGTTGACGAAGACGACGGCGAGGACTACGTCGCTCCCAACGGTCTCAGCAGTCGACGTCGCATGCATGATTCATACCGCATCATGCAGGCCAACAATGTTGAGCGCGAGAGTGGAAGTGAAGAGGCGTACATCAGTGTAAGTCAGAGTATAACCCGGCTCCTTTCTCCACCACATTCTTACAGGCATTTCGCAGCTTCCACATGCACAGCTACTGCAACTTCTTCTCGGCCAGCTTGGAAATGCGGGCGCTGTCCCGACTTTCTTGCACTAAGCGCAGCTGTTCGCAAGCTACGCATTACCATGAATGTGAAATGATGCTGATACATCTCTCATAGCGCGCCTTGTTTGCTCAGCTGAGTCTACGGATTCGCGAGCAACGTCTTGCGAATGGACTGCCAGTAGTGGGGCCTTTGGATGGGAATGTTAACGAGACGAGGGTTGTGCTGCAGGATGACTGTCGAGTGCAGTAGGATGAGATGTCAATTGTCAAGGTGTGAAAGCTATTCGCAGGTATCTCTCTCGATGGTCTCAGTGGAAGAGTGGATCGGATGAGCATGTGGCGACGCTGCCTGTTTGTCACCTGTCATTCCTTCGTCATCTGTATAATCTGGTTTTTGATATTTGCGCCTCTGATGAGGGCATTGCATGGCTTGCACAGGTCTGTCTCTTTTCACTGAAAACCAGTAGCAAGCTGTCTGTAGCTTCGTCCGACAACATTAAGGTACCACACCCAATCCGATATCACCAACGCTACGACAACACTCCTACTCCAGGCGTTGATCTCCACGATCAGCACGCAAGATGACTTCACTTGCACTGATCGCCGAGACGCTGATGGCCGGCATGGAAACGCTTCCAGGGGAGATATGTGACATTATCTAGGACTTAGTCCTCTCCTTCGACGACGCGTATGCTCGAATTTAACTACAAGAAGCCACAACGTCCTTGATGGAAAAAGATCCAAGTGCAACAACTCTCATTCCTGGGAGTCTATCTACTGGGCGACGTTCTGCTTAGGTCTCACCAACCAAGCATACCACCCCTTCTGCCTCTCTGGAAACTCTGGCGCCTCGACAACCACATCCTTGACCCACACGAATCCATGCTTCTCATACAAACCCTTTCCAAAGGGACTACTTTCAACGACCGCCTCGAAACCCAACTCATCGGCACGTTGAGTTCCCCACCGTACAAGAGCGTCACCGACTTTCTTTCTCTGATGTGCTGGATCGACAGTGAGGATGTCGAGGGACACAAGATTTCCTGAAGTGCGAACTTTTGCTTCATTGCGGTCAGCAACGAATCTTGGGATCAAGGCTTTGGCAAATTCCTGCGAGCAAGTCAGAGGGAGAAATCTTTAAAGGTGGATGGAGGGAGGGAGTGGTGTATACTCTATCCTCGGCGCTGGAATATTCTCCCATCAAGCCTTCTGCTTTGTCGCTGAGAGCAATGTTTTCCTTCGTCCAGATGTTCCCTACCAGGAAGTCAGAAGGCAATTCATAATTAGGAGGAGAATTTCGCACATTTCGCCATTCCCAGAATCTCGCCTGTTTCATCGTCGACTGCTTTGATATATGTCGTGTTGGGATCGGAGTTCTTGGTCTTGGTCATGCGTGCGCCTGTAAAGATACTCATCAGGCTTGCTGTCCCTAATCATCGATGGGCTGAAAGCACATACCACCTGCTTCCACATCGCTGCCTTCAGGCCATAGTACCGGCCAGACTGAACAAAAGTTGTTAATCGTGCTGTAATAAATCGTATGACATGGGTGTAAAAAACATACCTTTATCTTTCGTCACGGCAAAAGCCCGACTCGCAATCTCAAAGACTCTGGTCATGTCGGCATCTTCTGCCGGGAGCACTTGGATTGGCATTTTGTCTTCTGTTCCGGTTCGTAAAGTGGTCGTGTCAATGTCGACGTTCCTTGTTGCCGAGTCCAGAAAAGGTGATGTGATCGGCGAACAGTCATCAAAAGTGGAGAGCTTCTTGGCTTCTTTCCTTGCAACTTTCTCGGGTGGATTGAATTGGTGCGGGTGAAACATGGACGGAAGAAGTGACTGTTCTGTAACACAAGTACTATCCATACTCGCTGTCTACAACCATTTCTGGTAATTCTTGCAATTTCTGGCATCCAGTCGCGGCTGACATTCACCACTCTAGAATAGTCAAAATTTTGCTGTTCTATGGAATGTTACCCGGCAATAGTGTGAGACTATGAAGCAGAAGCCTAAGACATGCCATAAGCTTTTCGTATATCGACATCCACTGATTCGACACTTGGTACGATCGTTTGAATCTCTGGATCCCAGAATCGAGATCGTGAGCATAGACACGTCAACAAGACCTGGAGTTTGGCATGTGAGTGTCGAGCTGGAGCCCATTTGACCTCGCAGCTTGACATTCTGTCATTAGTGTGTCTAGATAGATTTTAGTCTAACGAGAAATACAAGGATGCATCTCAAGGTTTGGCATGTGACAGTCTTGCACGAGCGGTCGCTGAGTGTTGAAAACCAGTATTTTCACTTCTTCATTCTCGAAACCATGAAGTCCTCTTTAACAACAGGACATCATTCCTTCACCTCTCAGTCAGGAGCACTCTGCATCGCCACTCCTCCTTGGCGGTCTGCCCACTCGATAGCACATACATCATCAACAGCAAGTCGCAGCGTAATCGCGCTCACTCGTTTCATAGAGCACTGCAATACCACGGAAGTAGATCAGCTCCAGATTTGCAATACAACAATGTTCTGCGTGCCCAACAAAAGCCTGAGTCAAAAGGGAGTACCTTATGGCAATAGGGTGAACGAATCCGGGATGTAGGGGTCGTTTCGGCCACACTTCGTCCTCCACCCGATTCCATGGCCCAAGAACAGGGTGACGAAACAGAGATGCTGACCGTTTGGGCCTGGCAATTGGAATTCGCGTAGAGGCTTCCAGAAATACTGGAAAGTGCTGATCGGCTGCTGTTGCGAGGAATTGGCCATGAAGATATCTAGCGAGAGTTGGACTGGCTCTTCGCACGACAAATCTCGAATTGCTCAAACATACGCTTGACGAAATTGGATGTTCGAAGTGGGATCGTAGATGTTTGAGATTTGGTGACAAGGAGAGAGGGGGAACAAAGGAACTGATGGAAAGTGGGTGGAAATCTAGTGCTAGCGAGATGAGCCGCCTGGCGGGATTCGGGTCTGTCCTCGCTTCATGCGGGCTGTGCTCGTCCCGTGCGAAGGTAGCAAACTTCGTGCAGATTGCGCGAATGGCGCATGATATGAAGTAAGGTGGATTACCTGAAGCGATCGAAAGAATGCTTGCACTTACCCGCTCCCAACCGTGCGCAACATCCTTTCCCGAAGAGACTCTTTATCCAGTTCATGTACGTTCACGAAACGGAAATTGATGCTTGACCAAGTTGGCGAAAGGAGGAGTTGCGCATGTTCAGTTCCACAAGTGGCAAGATACACAGGATCCCGAACCTCTGGTAGGCGCGGTCTTGTTATGGACTACTTCGATCCAATTTGCAGGATGAACGTTGTGACACACCTGGAAAATCAATGTGACTATCCGATGGCATCAGGTTGGCAGGCCATGTCCGTCCCAGGCGGGATTGGTGTCGTATGAGACCTTCTGTCCCGCAGCTGGCCTTCGCACTCCAGAACGGAGCTTTCACACTTGAGGCCGTCCAATTTGGTGTGCGGTACGAAGCTCTCGTTTCTTCTGGATCAGTGTCTTTGGCGGTCATGCACCGAGCCGTGACCCGATGCAGCGGGAACGCGAAGATTGCAGGAAGATCTCCCTTCCTCACGAACCATTGACCCGTTTCTGTGACGAGATCGAGATACACAGGTGGATGAAACACTCACACCTTCTCGGGGTTGACATGATGAATGTGGAGCACGTCGTAGACATGGCTTCTGAATGACGGGCATTGCCTGGAGTGAACGAGCTGCACATGCACATGCCATTTGGTTCGCTTGAGCTGAGGTCAAGATCCCTCTTCCCTGGTTCGCACTGATGCCGTAACTTGGTGAAGTGATGGGCTAGGTGCGTCGTGAGGAAGGGTGTTCGTGTTGCGGATATGCACCTTTCCGATCCCAAGGGCGTGTCATGGAATCTGCTCATGTGAGAGCAGACTCTTGAGGTCCGCGGCGGTCTTTGCTTGCCATTGGCGGCGTCTCTGATGTCATGTCTGTTTTCTCCTCCCAACGGCGATGGCGCTCAAAACGGCGATGGCCATTTTCCTTGAAGGAGGATGTGTGACGAAGTGAAGTCGACCCCACTAACATCGATCCCGGCATCGCCCCACCCGTCCCTGCGCCAACCGCTCGGGTCTCTATTTTGACCCTGGAAATTCTCCGCCAACATGCACGATCCCGGCTCCGCGATGCTATCGAGCCACGGGGCAGTGGAGCAACGAGTCAAACAGAGCAACAACGTATTGACAAGCATATCTATATCTCTCCCTCTCCTTCCACCCCCGTTGGAGTGGCTGTATGTTTGTTCAACGTTGGCGCATTTTTCACATTCCACAAAGTCATTCCCTTGGCAACCGCCGTGGTCGCGCCTCCAGCCTCAGCAATGATGTACATCAGGGATCCCGTGCCGACGCCGGGACCAAGCTACATGTCGGGGGCACAAATGGGTTAGTGATTGACACTTTTGATGCGAATCAACAACGATGGAGAGCTCACCATCTCCTACGCGTACAGCGAGCTATTTGAAAGATCTCCGGCGGGATCGACCACAGCGACCGGCGGGGTCTCGTCCAGCACCGGTATCGAGTCGCAGTGTGAAGAGAGCAAGCGCGTCGGCGGTCGCGACACCGCCGACCACAATAACGCGAGACGACGTCACGACACGCGTGCCACCGCGCAGTCCGTTTGCCGGCCGTCCACTCGCACGCGCTCCGACGCCGACCATTCGAGAGGAGGGACCCGACGATGAAGAACCAAAAGAAGAAACCGAAGAAGAAGTGAGCGAAAAGAGCACCCAACGTCGATCGGCATACATGGAGAATGGAATGCGATGGATGGAAAAGCAAGAGGCCAAAAGCTTGAGAATGGCATTGGAAGATATGGATTTGGAGGAAGAGAGGAAAGTCCACTCGGCGGCGAGAGACGAGGCTGCGGAACTGGTGTGGAAACATCGCTATCCCGAGCAGGCGGCCAAGGCATCGTTTGCGAATCCGGATCTGGACAAGTACAGCAAACATCTGCGGAGGGGAAGCTATCAACGCAGTCACAGCAGCGCCGAGGAGGACAGATCCGCCAGTTCTTCCTCCACCGATGAGGAAGGTTCAAGAAGAGCGAGCTACAATCCCCAACGGAGCAGTACGCCGGTGGAAAGTGTCAAACGACGCATGTCATCGGACAGAACATCCAAATCATACGGCCCACTCGCCGACGCCGTCGCCAAGGATATCGCTGTTGCGCATCGTCGCAGCAGCTCGGGCAGTGTGCGCGTGTTGAGTGGGGAGAAGAAGATGTTTATGAGTCCGCAGGATAAGATTTGGGAGGATCCGTGCGAAGAGGCCGAAATTTCCCCTCCATCGCCGGTGAGAGAGCCTGTGCGAGTGCAGCAGGCTCCGCGGGTGGAATTGCCTGCCATTCCCTCTCTACCACCCACCATGTCTTCATCAGTCCGCAAGAATCCCTTTGCCAGAGTGAGGGCTCAATTCGATTCCTCCAAGCTGGAACGTGCCAACTCGGCGCCAACACTCCAATCCCTCCCTCATGCTCCCATCCCCGTCTTGAGGCATGATCGGGTCGAGATTCAGCGCAACCCACCAACTCAGAGCCGCAACCCGTGGTATGTCTCCAATCAGTCATTACCGCCTACTCCACCCCCACAACCGCCAGGAAGGGAGGAGGATGAAACTGCTCCAAAAAATGCTACTCCCACTCGTAGGAGTGTTGATGATGATGTTGTTGAGGAAGTGCGTATGAAGGATGGCAAGGAGGTGAGAGGGGATGATATTCGTGCTGCTACAGGGAAGAGGAGGACCGACTACTCTCCAAATCTGCCACGTCCGACTCTGGTCAGTGATAAGCCCGGGCGTCCCATTGTCAGTTTTGAGAAGAAGAAAGAGATTGTGTTGGAAGAGGGGAGGAGTGCGGTCAGGGAGCTTCCGAGCACACCACGACAAGCATCTCCAATTCATTCTATTCCGAGCATCAACCTACCTAATGATCATCACCCACCGGTCCCGACCATCAACCTGCCGGATGAACAGTCGAGCATACCGACCATTAACTTTCCTGATGATGCGTCTGCAGTACCGACCATCAACTTCCCAGATGACCACCCCACAATCCCGACCATCAACCTACCCGGCGATTCACCTTCAATACCAACCATCAACCTTCCTGGCGATGACGATGCTCCTACATCTCCCTCAACCTCACCAACCCACAGTAACAACAGTATTCCTCAACGCCCTCTTCCATCTCCAGCCCGTCCTGTTCCTCATCATGCCGCCACCGCCATCGGGCTACCATCTCATCGCAGCACACCACACTACACGCCCTCCCTCCGCTCTATCCCCACAGGTGCGCTGTGCACGCATTGTGCGCTTCCAATCGCCGGCCGCATTCTCAGTGCTGCCGGAAACCGCTTCCACCCCGGCTGCTTCGTTTGCCATACTTGTGGCACCAACCTTGAGTGTGTCGCCTTTTACCCAGAACCTGACCAGGCAAATCGCGACCGCGAAGCCGAGCAGGGCGATGTCCGCTTCTTCTGCCATCTAGATTACCACGAACATTTCTCCCCTCGATGCAAATCATGCAAGACTCCCATTGAAAGCGGAGAGGTCATCTCAGCGTGTGGTGCGACATACCATCCTGGGCACTTCTTTTGTGCAGAATGCGGAGATCCTTTTGATAGCAAGATGCCATTTGTGGAGAGGGAAGGGTTTGCTTGGTGTGTGGGATGTTTTGAGAAGAGAACGGCGGTGAAGTGTAGGGGTTGCAAGAAGGGGATTATGGAAGTGGTTGTGAAGGCTGCTGGGGCGGACTGGCATGAGGCTTGTTTTAGGTGTGAAGAGTGTGGAGGAGGGTTTCATGATGGGAGGTATTTCTTGAGGGAGGAGAGAGGTGGTGGCGAGGTGGTTTGTTGTGTCGGGTGTGAGGAGAGGAGGTTAAAGGGGTAGATCAAATGGAATGAAATGTATTATATGGTAGATGCTGTACGATGCATTGGGTTTCAATTTGCTGTAAAGTGCTGCTGATCTCGCCGTGACCAACGATGTGAAAGTGGCTGTCCGAATCATTTCTCTTAGGGATGAATGGCATGGTCCGAGCTTTTCAGCCACAAAATGCTTTGACTTCACCTGTTCAGTCAACGTCAACTTCGTCAACATCACAATTCATCCCACATTTTCCAAGGCGGAAAGATGCGTCCTACACTTCGCCTATTCTCAAAACTCCCCCTTCGCCTCACACTCTTCACTCACTCTCAATGTTCCCTCTGTGAAGACCTCAAAGTCGTCATGTCTAAAGTCTGGGACAAACGGCCTTTTGAATACAAGGAAGTGGATATCAAAGCGAGAGACATGGAGAAGTGGAAGGCGTTGTATGAGTTTGATGTGCCGGTCTTGCATGTGGAGAGGAATGTTGGTGATGAGAAGGTTAATGGGGATGGGGAGGTTTTAGGGACGGGAGGGAGGAAGGTGAAGCATCGGAGTACGGTGGAGGAGTTGGAGGGCGTTATGGATGTCGTGCAGAAAGGGACTTGAACTTCCTGATATCCATTTCCTCTGGATCTCGATGCTGAGAATCCGACCTGGGTCTTGGTGCGCTTTTCGGTATCAGGACTTTCCAACTCACTCCCATGAGCTGTCACTTTAAGGTCAGGCTACTTCCAGCCGGTAGTGCAATCACCGATATCAATATTTGCAAGCACCGGGGTCGTCGTTCGATTCGGGGCAAGCAGATCACGGTGGCGTGAGTGAGCGAGCACCGAAAGAAGGGAGAAGATTGAGTACAGGTCACATACAGTTGATCAAGCATTGACGCAGTAGGAGAGAAGTACCGGAGAAGCCAGAGCGAGTAGCACTGCAGCATGAATCATAAGCAGGTCCTCCAAACGCCTATCTTGCAGCATACGCTCGACGAAAGAACGAGACTATGCTCAAGCAGGTCTCACGACATTCCAGGTAGACCAAGACTTTGGCGCCGGAGTGGAGGAATGACCACGACGGGGTATGACTAGAAAGCCTTTCTCAAAACCGGTCAGCGTTGCCAGAGGTGGGTCTGATGATCTCGACACAGCCTCTCGACTTTGGGTGGCCAGGACTGCTCAGGAAAGCAGAGTTCCCACTTGCTACCAGGGAGAGCTGTATCTAGCTTTGTCTGGCTATGCAGTCTCGCATGTGGGAAGAATGTTTGTTTGGAGTTGTCATGTGATCGAACGCGGGCAGATCTCAGCCATCACCTTACTTACCCTTTRCAATGTGTTGCACCTCACACATCTCCCTCACTACAACTCTCTCCTTACCCTGTATTCACCGCGAGCATTTTCTGCGGAAAGTAGCTTCATACATACTGTGGGCGACCTCGTAATGTCACGCTTTGCTTACGATTTCGACAGTAGATCAGGTAGAATCTGGGATTTGCATAGGTGAAGTCACTTGATCAATGCTTAACACGTGAAAGACTTGCATCAGAATGCGCGGCCCTGGCGCCAAGTCGCCGCCGCGATCTTTGCTATGTTAACCTCATGATAGGACACCACGTGAAAATTGAAAGTTCGTGGATAGTCAAACAAAAGCTATTCGATAGCGAGTTTCACATTTCCTATGAAATATGGGTATTCCGGTTCAAAGCTCCTGTACGATAGTGGGTATTCCAAATCAAACCTCCTTTACAAAAGCGGCATGTTGAAAGTCATGCTCATGTCCACCTGCTCATCCAAAATTTCAATACGCTTTCCAGCGGTGCCGAAAAGCTTGTCCCAAACCCGTGTCTGCTTTCCATAGTTGCTGCTCTTCCTCCATCCCTTGCGATGGTGCAAATCGTGATCCTCGATGACCAGCTCACACCCAGTCGCCTTCAGGAACGGAGATGATGCACCGGGTGTTGTTGAGTAGATCCTCAGACCGCTGTGTCCAAACGCCTCAGCGAAAATGATGTATTCGTGGCAGATCCACCAATCATGGAAACCCATCGGAAGCTGGAAGACATACTTCAACGTAGCCCACGTGAGGAATGGAATGAGAGCAATTTCCAGAAACTCTTGCTCGTGGTCCGCGTAGGATGAGAGCAGTGGGTTGGGGTGTTTGGTCAGGTGGTGTGTGCGGTGATATTGCCACAGACCGTCCAGCTCGTGACATGATCGATGGTATAGGTAGAAGAATCCGTCCAAGACGACCGAGTACAAGGCAAGCTCGACCGGTAGCCACCAGCTCAGCTGGAGTCCTCCACGGCGCCGATAGGCGAAGAWCATCGTCAACATTGGACGAATGGAGGTGGTCAACTGCAGCGAGGAGAAGACCTTCTTCACGCCCACATCTGGCACCTCATCACGAGCGTGCTTGTCGCCGTCCAGATATCCATATCGGTAACCGAGCCGTCCAAGGATTCGAAGTTGATGGATTGAGTTGATTTGCATTCCGATTGTGTAGAGGAGGTAGACCGCAATAGGATGAAGGTCGTAGCCAGTGAGGGAAATGTAGAGTTGCTGTAGAACCATCGGCCATACCGCATGGGTAAGGATCCAGATGTGACATGACCATTCAGTCAGGTATGGTATCTTGTCAGTCTTTGCGTGGATCGGCGGGTCCTTGCCTGGTACTGAGTGAAAGGCATCAAGGTTGTTGAGAAAGTGGTGGAAGAAGCCCCATTGAGACTTATCGTCTCGCCAGGTAGACTTCATGGAATCTGTTGGTCGTCGATCGGTAGACATAGTGAATGTTGTATGAAGGTTGACTATCCAAGAACATGATGACACGAGACAATAGCACGATTATATGTAAATGTCGAACGGCCATGTCTCAAGGGTCCCAGGCTTGCCACTTCGCAGACGAAGACGAAAGAGGAAAGGTCTAGGTAGCCCCTGGCGTCATACCGAGGTGACAGATGATCCTTTGAGTGAAACAAACACGATGAAACTCTATCTTGGCTCGTCATCTTCCGTGATTGGCCAGCTCGGACAAGAAAGCATATAGGCTTAAACCAACGTGCGCTCGTTCCACTTGCGCGGTACTCACGTTTCTAGAACGTACCATCTATATCATGACCTTACCCCCGCTCGATCAGGCGTCAGAATTTGGGACCCTCTCTTTGGCTTGCTCGGATTGCAGCAGACAACGATAAATTGTTATTACTCGGCGAATGCGAGAACGAGCAATGTGAAGCCTCGGCATCACTGACCGCGACATCAAACATTCAGCGTATGTCGTTGCATCGCCTTGTCAACGCTGCAATCTATGTCCACTCCTCACTTCGAAGGGCGACCATGTTACCGAACTATACACCTACGGGCTGCAGCCTTGTCGCTTCAACCAAGAGCTGCCCTCGAGACGGCGATGAATTGTGAATGTTGCCTAGACCCACCCGCCTTTGAAACGAAATAAAGGGGAGCCCTTCTCAGGACTTGCATCTCACACTTTCGCATCTGCGAGCCGGTTTCGAGCTGCAGAGTGTTACTACCGCTAAAGGTCGTTGCAKCTATTCGTCCCGACTTCCTGCCTAACAGCACCCTGCAGTTGGTGAAGTATACCATTTCTGTATGAGACGATGTAATGTACCGACCGTACTTACAACAAAGGAGCGGACCGAGTTTCCGGAGTAGTAAGATGCTGTACGGACCAAATCTACGGCCAGCTATAGGAGCAAAGATCGACTAGCACAATAGTTCGTATGAAAGGACCTTGCGAATTATTATTGACTATGAGACGTGTCAATTTCCTTTGGCAATAGACAAGGGGCTTTCGATGCCTGTAGGCTTCAAATGTCGCCGCACAAGTTGTCCTGCATCATTGATCACATGCCACAAATTTGAAYGTTGATGGTCACGGTCCCTTCAACTCGTATCACGCCAAGTAGCTGCTGCGCTGTATTGACTTGCTAGCTCCGAGCGATTTCTTGGCCCCGCAAATGATGGCGAACCTGCCCTTGGTAGCATCTGAGTGTAATTCCCAACTCCCGTGTGTATATACTAACGAGTAGTAGAGGCATTTGACAAGCATCCTAGATGCAAATGCACATTTGGGATAAGATAATAGAGGGTGGCATAAGCAACTTGTCTTCATATCAAAGCAAGTTTAATTACATCGATTTCAGGACTGCATCATGTACATCGATCACAATGTCTCGGATCCCGTCCGCTGAATAGCTTCTGCGACAGTATTTCATGCTTTGATTTCCAGCCTTGGCTACTTTCGTACGTATCGAAGTCCTTCGATAGCGAGTGGCAGTAGCATGATAGAAGAATCCGGTCCTAGGCGTCGCCGCGGGCAGGCAAGGTGGACGTTTGGAACGACAAGATCGGCTGAAGGTGGTGTGTTAGGGTTAGGGTTAGGGCTAGGGTTGATGTAAGAAGGTGGTGGACACGCAGACCGGCTAACTCGTTGATCCAACCTGCTTATGCACTATTCAAATGCTGCGATATGACATTCGCAAGAGGCAACGCAAGCGCACCAGCTGCTTCCAACGCACTCTCTGCGCTCACATGGCGGGATCGCAGGCTCGATCTTGAAATAAAGCCAGGGTTGCTGAGACTTCACTGATTCTCCGAGAGTTTGGCGAGAAGTCTGTACTGGCTGAGCGGTGGAGCTGGCTGATTGTTGTGAATAGCCGCTGGATGTCGTCCGAGTGCGATAGCAGACGTGCAGTGGGGCGCTTCTGGACGTGTTCTGCAACTTGTAGAGCATTGCGAAAAAGGTGTGATTCTTCCATGTCGATGATCGAGCGAGGCATCTCGGTGCTTTGAAGCCCGCGTTGGACTGTCATTCACCTAAGTAATACATAGTCCATGAGGCACAGCAACGCGACAATGAATTCCAAGGAGCTCTTGGCGTCTTCCTTCGGCAGAGAGTAGTGTAAGTTTGAGAGCGGCTGATGTACATGGTAGATCCCATATCGCATCGGGCGGGGGGCGGCGCGGCAGTAGTATCACATACCTCGTAGTCCTCGTGGGTGGAATGATGCAACGACATTGGCTGACCAAATATGCGTCAGACTAGTGTCTTCATACGATGTGAGGCGAAAGAATTCACTAGCTTTCAACTACGGCATGGCAAATGCATAGTCATGCAACGGCGCCGAACCTTTTTCCCCCTCCAAGGATTTCCATGCAGCGCGACTTGCATGTACCTACGCTATAAAGTGGCATCTAGTGATGCTATATCATTCGGCCATGCGGCGTTTGGCGCTTCATCTTGGGGCCACAAAACTGGCGCCTAACAAATGTTGGTTTCGTCGCTCGGGATTCTGGCGACATCCCTTGAGTACATGCGCAGACAACTCAGCAGGAGGCTTTGCGGCCGCCACAGTCTTGCATGCACCTGTGTGGCAGTGCTCGTCGCAGTTTTAACAATTCTCATCCTATCGGCTGGCCTTCGAGATGCTAGGTACACCCCGAACTGGATCAAGTTTCCAGATCTTTCGCTCTTTGGCTGGAGCCGGCTACGTTGGCGTGAGGCTGATTTCTGCTACATCCGAGACGCTGAATCTGGACGACAACCGAATTCTTCAACTTGTGTTACCCATTGCTCAAGTATGTTTATTCCATCATGATCTTGCTTCATCTGTGACTCCTACTTACCATGTGTCAGCGTTTCCACCTGCGTCTTTGGGTGACTCTTCCGCGATCCATACCGAACTACACGACTGCATGACATATCGAGCTCGGTATAGTTCTCTTTGTGCCAGTCAAACAGAAGAACAAAGCATCGATATTTTGGAGGATCCAGCACCAAGGTATCGGAGTGCGATCGTGCTGCGCGCCTGGGATAAGTTCAGCTGGACGCCCGATGATATACGCAACGTGAAGGCCATGGTAACAGAAATGTCACTTCTAGGAAGCTCCTATTCTGTTCACATTCTGCTTCACGTCAGAACCGAAGAAGACTTGTCAACGATGGCTGCAGAATCTCTTGAAGCTATCAAGCTGCTGCATGTTCCTGCTGAGTTTTTGAACATTACAGAGCTATGGAGCTATGCAGATTGTCAGTCAGCGTACCCAGCTGTTGGGGAGTACGAGTAGGCTGCCTAGCATCGAGATGCAATCCGAAACACTGACGTTTGTTCAGATTCTATTACCACGCGTTCATGGCTCTTCAGATGTTCGCGGATAGACATCCGGAATATGACTTCTTCTGGAACTGGGAGATGGACGTACGCTATACTGGAACATACAACGAGTTGTTCCCATCATTGACAGCTTGGGCAAACCAGCAGTCTCATGAAGGGGCTTGGGAGCGCAACTCGCGCTTCTACATTCCAACTTACCATGGGACCTGGGAGAACTTCACCAGATCGATCAAGTTATCTGGCAATGCCTTCCCTAGCCCTACGCCATGGCTACCACAGCAATCTCAGCCGGAAGATCTTGGACAAGAATCCGACCTGATTACTTTGTTTCCCATGTTCGATTGCGAGGACACTGCTTGGCCTCATAAAGACTATGTCGTCAACTACCAGCTTGAGGAGGTCCAGCCCCGTATCGGAACGGTTGGAACCAACATGCGGCTATCTCGCCGACTTCTACAAATGATGGCGAACGAAAACATAGCTGGAAGGGCTATGATGTCTGAAATGTGGCCACCCACCCTTGCGTTCCACCACGGCTTGAAGGCCATATCAGTACCACACCCAATGTTCTTCGACAAGCGATGGCAATCCAATGATCTTCAACAGATTTTCAACGCAGGCGTCAATGGCAGAGTTGGGGGGTCAAATACATCGGTGGTGGGTCATGAGGAAGTCTTTCTGGGCTCAACTTGGTTTTGGAACGCCCAATCACCCTCGGAACTATATGATCGATGGATGGGCGTAGCTAGGGAAGGCCCCGGGTCGACTGAGGTGAGGTTGCAATCTCGCTCGGACTGGTATTTGCGCTAGCTAACCATCTTCCAGTTCGCAAGACTCCATGGAAATGTGTGTTTGCCTAGAATACTACTTCACCCTGTGAAATTTTGACATGCCTTGCACATTTCAGAGCAGCCTGCGTCGTATATTGACCACTTGCTTACTATACGTCCTCCATGAAATGGAGGAGCCCGCACTCCAACACGTCCTGAAAGTGACATGTTTTTCATTTACTGCATCAAACAAGCTACAGACATCTTACTAGACACCACTCAATCGACGTCATTCTGCCGAACAAATGGACGATGTCCCCGATTAAACCTGGGGGTTGTAAGAACACATTAGCACCCCCGTGCATAACGAAAACAACTGGTCCGCCTTGCAGAACAGTGCCACGTCCTTGCAGGTAATGACGCCGTTTGCGTTAATCGTAAAAATTCTGCTGCATGTTCCAGCGCCGATTGTGCTACCGGGGCCGCAAGTTACGAACGCATGTCGCTGCAGTACACACGGAACGAAGCACGTGGCATGATTGCAGAGGCAAAGACTTGGGTCGTAGCGAGCGCCAGCAGCGTGGTCTGGATCAACGTGTTGACAGTGCAGACAGTTAGGAATTCGTGCGCACAAGATCAGAGAATGCGCACATGTTCAGAGAATGCGTACTTGATTAGAAAATGCGCACTTGGTTAGAGAATGCGCATCTATTTCGCGAGTGCGCACCTATTCAGAGAGTGCGCATTTGTTCACAGAGTCTGCATTCGTTCAGAAAGTGTGCATTCGTTCTCATAGCGCGCATCTAGTTCAAGAATGCGCATCCATTCAGAGAGTGCGCATCTGTTTAGAGAGTGCGCATCCATCTAGAGAGTGTGCATTCCAGTTGCATCCAGCCAAAGAATGCGAATTCGTTCATAATGGAAACAAGCTCTATCTCCAGATCGACAAGAGCGTCTAGAGTCTTCCGAATGGGGAATCAAAAGATGGTAAGGGCTCGGGTCTTGTGGCTAGAGAGGGCCGAAAAAGGCAAGGAAAATTAAAGATACTCTGTCTAGAGACTGCCCAAAACGGTCATGAGCTTTTGGGGCTTACTGCTTGGCGTCTTCCCCAATCGGACCGCAACCATGATTGACCTCAGGTCAGTGAGCTCAGTGGAACTTTTGCTGGGCAGATGGTTGACTGTTCACGGAACACTGTTGCCAATGGAATCCAGTCGACAAATATTTCTACGCGAAGAACGCCAACTCGAACCGATCAACAGCCGCAACGATTCCCTTCATGTGATTCTCATCTCTACATCTACTGTCAGCTCGAACTGTCCCATCTCCTCCAAAACGGTTTAGATTGCGGCAAAACGGTGGAGATGAATCCCTGGACAATTTTGCTGTTCATTAATAGGAACTTGCTATTCCTCGACTTGCGCTCCAGAGCATCGCCACATTTTCAGATACTGGGCTGATGTCGCCTATTGTATTTTGGTAGTGTGGGCATCAGTCAGCCCTTCTAGCCAGCGTCTCATCGAGCAATGAACTTGTTTAGTTTTTGTTTCGTCAAATTTTAGTGTGTGACGCCCAGTGGAGGTACCACTAGCCAGCGTCTCATCGATGCATCGTAGTCCCCATTAATAACCTCAACTGCAGCGAGAAAGAAGCCACAAGCAAGGAGAAGACGTGTTTCTCATCAGTTCTGCACCTACCTGCACTACGAGTACAATCGAGTGACTTGGAGCGAGCGCTCATCGGTCCAAACGGATCATCTGCACAAACATTCGCTACTGGACTACCCTGCCAAGCCAGCCGCCGGTGAAAAGGAAGGCAAGAAAAGAAGCACATACACCCAACAAAGCAACCGCCCATGTTTCCGTGGACCACCCGGTCCTGCCTTGAATCAGTCCTCCATACACCGGCCCGAGCGCGCAACCGGCAGCGTATGCTGCAGTCCAGACACCTTGTGCGCTCGCGATTGCACGATGCGCGTCGAGCAGCTTCGGTCGATCTCGCGCAAACTCCTTCACCGCATGGTTGGTCTCGGACGTATATATGCCTATTCTACCTGCGCAGGTCAAGCCGACTAGGAACAAAAGCGCACACACCAGGACCTGTTGCCGGATCGAGTCGTAGCTCACGTATCGCAGACATACTAGTGGAATGGTGCCCAGAGTCAGATTGGTGGTGAGAACTAGACGAGATCCATGACGGTCCGCCATTCGTCCAATCAGAGGGGCCAGGAAAATTGGGACCAGCAGCGCGATATACGTAAGGCCAGCTTCTAGAGGTGTATAGCTGAACAGATCTTGTAGATGGATAGTCAAAGCGCCGTCGAACGAAGTCAGTAGTGTTGCATTAAGAACCGTCCCGACTATGGTGGCCAAAAATCTTGGACTTCTCCACACCACCAGCGATGGTGGTAGGCTCCGAACACGTTCTGGCGTCGWCGGTGTCTCGCCAACGTCGTTATCCAAGCTTTCGATTGCCATGAGTGCGGCATGTGACCTTTGCGGCTCCACCATTACGAGGCGCAAGACTGCATCGAGTGCGATCAATGCATAATACATGGCCCAGATGGCGTAGTATCCCCCTT
The DNA here is from genome assembly GCF_900074925.1 of Ramularia collo-cygni. Lineage (NCBI taxonomy): Eukaryota > Fungi > Ascomycota > Dothideomycetes > Mycosphaerellales > Mycosphaerellaceae > Ramularia > Ramularia collo-cygni. The sequence continues at coordinate 177,885 of NW_019716268.1, read as the reverse complement.
TTTGATACACCACGCCACTAAGGACTGTGCCCAAGAATAAGCCACACTGAAGGCTGATGCTGACGAAAGAGAGACCCTCCGCCATATTTTCTGGCGCAGTCACGTCAATCGCCAGCGCGAGACTCGAAGTCCAGGTGACGCCAGAGGATACACCGGCAAGTATCACGCCGCTGATCCACCAGGCAAGCGAAGATCCAACAGTCAGCAGAGCRACTCCGACAGCTTGGAAGAGTAGTGCGCACAAAAACAGGGGCTTGCGACGCTTCCCAGCATCCGAGAAGTGTCCCGCCATGGCTGTCAGTTCAAGGTGTTAGCGGAGGATTGTGCAAATCATCAAAGAGGCCAGCGTACGTGAACTAATGACAATTGCAATGCTGTAGATTGCAAGCATCAGACTGGTCCAGAGCTGTACTACGGGTCTTCGTTAGACATTGCCTTATGCAGGGATTGTCAATACCTGGCGTTACCTTGGTCAGGCCTGACATGCACACGGTCCCTGAGGATGTTGGGAAGGATTGGGGGCAGCAGCCCGTAAAAGAAGATGTCCGAGAAGATGGCGAGACCACATATGGTTTTAATGAATTTGGGAGAGCTGCGTGACAGCGTTGGTGCTTTCCACACAAACATTGCAAGACTATTGTTTGCAGAACAGACAGCCAATTCAACATCTCCCGAGTAGGGTGAGCTCATTAAAGGGTTGTACGGCTCGACGCTTGTTGTAGAGAAAAGTTGCCATTAAGCATCAGTGATCGACATTAGAAGCAGATCCATCATCACGGTGATCCGCCATTTGATCGGCGCTAGCTCTAAACTCGACCGGCGATCTACAACTTATGACGATTTGCCGAACTGCACTTCGATGTCCATTTGCCGCTTTCGTCCAAGACTCGTTTCTCGGTGGAGGTTATGCTAACATAGTGCAGGCCATTAATCGAGACAATCATGAACCTGTAGCTTTGCGGGGCATTAACGCGTGTAGTCGTTCGATGCTTACGATTTTATAAACCAGAAGAGCCCCAGCTCATAACTCCCGGCTTTCTGGGATCAAGTCACCTGCGTCGCTACCTTATCATGGCAGACCTATCTTTGTTTCCTCCTCAGCGAGACGGTTCGGAAAGTGCCAAGTCTAGATTATGGACATCACGGCCACTAACCACCGAATTGGGCCCCCCTTCACAGGACTGGGCTAATAGTGATTTCGAAACATGCCTGAATCTTGCTTTCGCAGCCTTGATATGGGCATACACAGGGGACGACTCGGTGTGCTTCATGACCACCCGCTTTGCCAATGTTCAGCATCAACCCCAGCATGTCGTCCACAGATTAAAAGCGGAGCTAGGCACGGACGTCGCTAAAGCTGTTCATTCGGTCCAGAAAAATCGGATGCTCTTGAACACTGCCATTAATGCTCCTAATATTCTGGTGCACGTCTTACAAGATGGAGACTTCTTCCATAACAGATCCTTCGACCCGATTAACGAGAGTAGCATCCCATTACAGCTGTTCTACTAACGTGAAGCAGGAGTCGACAACAACACGTCTATTCGAGTTACAGCCTAGTCGAACTCCAACTCCATCGACACCTTCTATGTTAACTCCTATATCCAGCATTTCTTGAAGTACACTAGTTATATATGGCAATCCAAACATGACGCAAAGCTCGAAGATCTTGATCTTCTAACCGCCGACGATCGAGAGTTCATATCTCGGTGGAACTCCAAAGTACAGAGTCTGGACTTCCGCACTATCTAAGATTGCATCTCACAAATGGCTTCTCGTAATGTAGACAAACTAGCGATAGATGCCTAGGATGGTCAATTATCTCGAGGCGAGCTCGAGAAACAAGCCAATGTTCTCGCACAGCTTCTTTGTCAAGCCGGTGTAGAACGCGGATGTGTCGTTGGCATCCTTATGGACAAGTTAAAATCGACTGCTATGACAATCTTAGGAACCCTCAAGGCCGGAGCCGCATTTCTGTTACTTGATCTCTCCCTTCCACCTGAGCGCTTGAAGATCCAGATGGAGAAGACAAATGCTACCCAAATCATTACTACGAGGAATCACACCGCTTTGGCATGCAAACTACTTTCGACCGTCATCGTAGACGACGGAAGCGGAAAATTTTCGATTGTCGATACTGCATCTCAACCACAGGCCTTTTCTGTCAATGAACATACACCAACCGTGTCTCACGAAGACCCTACCTTTTACATCTTCACCTCTAGAAGTTCCGGCATTCCTAAAGCCATACTAGTCCAGCAYGACGCCTGGGTTACAACTTGTAGTGAGCCTTATCGGCTTAGCATTACTAAGTCGACGCGAGTCTTTTAGTATTCGGCATTTAGCTACATCGTGTCTATTCTCGACATACTACATACCCTCGTTACCGGTGGCACGGTCTGTTTTCCTGCTCCCGATAAGCGTACAAACGATCTCACTAGAGCTATCAGGCGACTAAAGCCCGATTTCGTGCGTCTGACACCGTCGGTGCTGAAGGTTCTAGATCCGGACCAAGTGCCGTTAATTCGAGAAGTCGTCTTAGCTGGCGAGCCAATCCAGCGTTCGCTAGTAGAGAGGTGGCTGGCTTCGGGGAGGGTCAAGTTACGGAACGGATACGGTCAGAGTGAGGCGTATAGCACCAATAGTACCGCGACACTGTTATCTTTAACAGCAAACTATAGAAGTATCGGTGCTGATAGTCCGATGAGCTATTGGATCGTCGACCCGCGGGATGACGATCGACTAATGCCTGTCGGAGCAATGGGCGAGCTCGTCCTTAAAGGTCACAGCGTTACACAAGGATATCTGGAAGAGCCGGCCAAGACAGCAGCTGCGTTCATATCAGCTCCCCGATAGGCAGCGCAATTTAGTGCAGGCTTTGATGGACGTAGGTGGTATAAGACGGGTGACTTAGTTCAGTATCAGGAGACTAGCGAGATTTTCTTGTTTGGTCGCAAAGACAGGCAGCTCAAGGTTAACGGTCAACGTGTTGAAGCGGCCGAGATCGAGCATCACATTATGATAGCGTTGGGCCAGAATATTCAGCAAGTTGTCGTCGATCAGGTTAAAAGCAAGTAACGCCGGAGACTGGTCGCATTTATATCGCTTCGCTCAAATCAGGCGACGGAGGACGACATTACCTTCGAAGACCAAGCGGAAGAGAGTTGGCTTCATTAAGCAATTACAGATCGTCTGCAGAGAAACGTTCCACTCTAGATGATCCCCACGAAGGCAATTGTGGTCCGCAGAATGCCCAAGACTGCCACGGGAAAGCTTGACAGACGAAACCTGAAACGACAATACGAAGCTCTTGAGCAGCAGGTCCAAGCATCGGATAATGGCGCTCACGCAACAGAAGAGCGACTGGAACAAAACGGCCATGACTGGCACTCAGACGCTGAGCGAGACAGTTTCGGGACGTTGCGATCTCTTGGCAGCAGCATTCTCAAGGTCTCGGAAGAGAGGATATCGCCTTCGAGCCGTTGGACAGCCCTTGGGGGCGATTCGTTGTCTGCGATGATGCTTGTTCGAGACGCTAGATTGGCTGGGTTGCGCTTGACCACCATTAAAGTCATGTCCGGCGAGACTCTACTCGATCTTTGCAAACAGATTCCAAAGCCAGATACGACCTCGTCAACTAACAGTAAGGAAGTTCAATCGCGGCGACAGGGCGAGGATCTCCTAGCAGTCACGGATTTCCAAGCGGAATATCTTGCTCGCGGGTCAGGCACGGAGCGAGGCCTGCTATACAAATTCGACATGACTATGCGGGCGGCGGTCAACACCGAAGACCTTTTTCGAGCGCTATATCTATGGATAGAAAGCACTGAAGCGTTGCGACTCTCATTTATCCAACAACCCAAAAAACGACCCCTGCAGCTCGTTATACCGCCTGCTAAAACGGAGTGGAAGCGTCGAGTCTATTCGCTATCAGAAGCTGACGCTATGGATGAAGTATCATTCAAGCACGACTTTGTCCAACATCCCCTATTAGTTGCGGTTCGCACAGCTACGAGACACCAGCAGGATACCGTCTAGATTATCCTTCACATTAATCATGCCATCTTCGATGGCATGTCGTTTGGCCATCTAATGGAAGATCTAATGAACATTTATCTTAATCGACGCATCGACCCAAGACCAAGTTTCACGAATTATCTTATCAACAGGCTTTTGAAGCCATCTCACGAGACCCTGAGCTACTGGAGAGAAGTCTTGCGCGGCTCGTCGCCTACAAGTCTGCGAAGGCTGAGAGACTCGCCGACAGCAGCCAGTAATACGCATGTATACAGCTCAGCGGAACATTGTATCTCACGAGCTGTCTATCTACAGCGATTAGCAGGCGGTCCGAACAGCGCCTCCATGTCCACCCTAGTATAGAGCGCATAGGCCCTAGTGCTTAGCGTCCTCGCCAATCGTACCGACATAATATCTCTATGCCTCGTATATGGACGAGACGAAGAGATTCCCGGCAGTAACAGGGTTATTGGTCCATACGTAAGCGAGATTCCGCTACGAACTCAGCTTCACTATTCGATAACATCCACTGAACTGGTCGATCTCGTCCAGCAACAGATGTTGGACTCTACTCCACACTCGCACCTGGGTTCGAGCACTATCGCTGCCAAATGCACCGATTGGTCTTCACGCGAGATTCGATATTAACACAGCAGCTTTATGCAACATCAGGGCGTGGTCACTACGCCTAGTATGGCAGTCGGAGATGAAGGTTATCTCCATATCGGAGAGGCGAAAGTAGAGCATGCACTGACCTACGACTTTGATCTTTTGACCAAGTCTACACATCCTACGGAGCTGTATTTGAGTCTCCGGTGTCTCCAAGATTGTTACTCTTCGGATGAAGCTGAAGCGGTCGCGGTGGCCTTTATAACGGCTGTGAGGATGTTAACTAGTGGACCAACGACTGTGGACGAGGTTTGGAACCGGGTGCGCGCAACACCCTCGATTCCCATTTGGATGAAAACTCGTGCTTGAACTTGGAAATTTCCTGCGAATAGTGCCTATTAGTAAGGTTCTACCGTTTATCTGCGGTCTCGAGGCCTTCGTTTTTCGTCTTGTAGATTATTTTCGTCAGATATGCTCATCACCACGGCAGGGCAAAAGGACTATTGTGGTGATGATGTGTAGATCAAATTCCGCTCCCTACGTTTGAGCTTTAGAAGATATGTGAAGAAGCAACTTACGCGTTAGAAGCTCTAGAGCTACGAGGCTCTCTATAGACGCTTTAGCTCTTTCAGACGCGGGGCGAAGCTCCTAGACCTTTTCGACAAGACGGAGTACGAGCTCCGCAAATGCATCCCTATTAGTAAACGCAGTGCTGCTACCCACACACAACATGCATTAGCGTAGTAACCCTCACAGCCGTAAGTAGAATATTTGCGAATAATGAAAGACGCATTGCGCAGCCTACCGTGCAAGTGGGCCCAATTATGTACATGATCTTCAAAACGAGCACGGAAGATTGCTGCTTAACACACTGCAGATTCATGCCCCTACTTAAAGATCTAGGGGCTTTAAATCGGCCAGATTAAGTAGGCTACCGTGTGGTCCATTATTTAAAGGCTCGTACATACACCTCTCTTTTATAGAAGCTCTCTTCTATAACGTAGCACTATGTCTACTAGTAGCTAGTTTGTATCTATACGCCCTTTACGCGCGTAGGCACTACTACTCGTTGTCCGCCTACCTACCCTGCTGTTTTTAGTTTATAGATAGCGTACGTATACACGTTGCTTTTAGGCCTTACTAACACTATAAGGCGGCTTACTTACGACTACTAGTAAGAGTGTAGATTCGCCCCTTCCGCGCTTGTAGTATAAGTGAGCTCTAAGCCCCCAAACCTCTAGTATAAGTATATATACTAAGAACGCGATAAGAGCACAGACTTAGAAGACCTATCGTCCTAACGTATATATCTCTACTTCTACGATTCTTTAAACTACTAGAGGGAAGCAGAAGGAATATATCTAACGAAATCCGCGAGTATTACGAAAATGCTCTATAAGCCGTCGAGAGGTAAATACTAGGTAAAATAGAAAGAAAGCTAGGAATTAATACGCCGTTAATCGCTGTTTTTAGCAAGTACCTAGGTACTTATAGGTAAAAGTATAAAACTAGTACTAACTAATAGACTAACCGGAAGCCTTATCTAACCCTTATCCTACTCCGACCGACTAACTACCTAGAAGCCTTATCTATTAAGACCTAATAGGTTTAGAAAGGGAAGAGACCTTAGAGTAGAATCTACTCTAAGGTAATTCCCTAGTTAAGTAATTAGGATACTAAGGCTAAAGGCATATACTTATTCTTAATATTTAGTTCTTAAGATAATTAATTTAATTAATATACTTAGTTAGTTCCTACTTTAAGTGCTATATACCTTATAATAAATTAGTTTAAAATTAGAGTCTCTTATCTTACTCTTTACTACTATATCCTATTACCTCCTTAGCCTCTAGATTTGGATTTTTAGTTAGATAATTTAATAGGTTATAAGCCTAGGTTTTACTAAACTAAAGGAAAGAACTTTAACCTTAAAGTAGTAAAGGTATTTCTTACCTTATACTAATATATAAAAAGGGGAAAGAGGATTTTAGATCCTCCTATACTACCCTATAAGAGATACTAAGGATTAGTATATAGATAAGCTAGGAAGAAAATCTAAAAGAATAAGGGTTTAAAGCTATAAAATAGTTAAGGCCTATTTATTAAAGCCTATACTAATATACCTTCTCCTTCTCTACTACTAAAAGCCTTAGTAGGACTAAGCTAAATAAAAGAAATTTTTTTATTTTATAAAGATAGAGGATAATAAGAATATAACCTCCTAAGCTAGGATTCTAATTCTAGGAAGGGAGAACTAGAAGAGATAGTTTAATCTTTAAAAGGATAATCTAGAAAGGAAAGGTATCTTTAATACTATTAAGTTAATAATAATAGTTAATAAAGGAAAGATTACTATATAGCTAAAGAAAGACTAACTAGGAATTATAGTATAAGATTTAAGCTTTAGTAAGAGTAATATAAAATATAGATATAAACTAAAATAAAGGATTAGTTTAGATAATATAGATAAGCTCTAAGCTAATTTAGCTTTACCCTATACTACTAAGATATAGATCTTTCTACTTTTAAAGTATAGTAAGGTTCTAACTACTTATATAATAGTTATAGTTTAGGAACTTATTAATTTTAGAATAACAGATAATAATTTAGTTAGATTAGCCTAGAGTAAAATTAGTTAGATAGCTAAAAGAATTGTAGAAGTTAATCTAAAGGAGGCTTACTATAAAGACCCCTATAAGAAAGCTAGGATCCTCCTCTTAGCTCTTCTACTAAGATTTAAGGCAACTAAGAATGCTATTATAGCTTAACTACTTCTTAAAGGAGATTATAAACAGATTCTTTTAATTCTAGAGTTATAAGAGGCTAAGGACAATTCCTTAGAGATTGTAATAGCTGCATTTAACCTTACCTATTTCCTATATAAAGGAAAATATAGAATTAAGGAATATCAAGACCTTTAAAAGGCCTAAAAGGTAATTAGATCTCTATTCTAAGGTAATACTTACTAGTAATTAAATACTAATAAGCTAAGATAAGTCTAGAGATCTAATAAGAAATTTTCTAAGAAGCCTTAAGAGCTAAAAAAAGATTCTCTAGAAGATTTAAGAAAGGTAATTAATTCTATTATTAAAAAGATAAGAAAAGTTAGAAGAATATTTAAAAAGAGAGCTTATTAAGCTAAAAATATTACTAGCTTAGAAGTATTATTTTCCTACCTATTAGATAAAGAGGAAGTAGATAAAATTACCTACTTCTTAATTAATATAAAAGGCAAGTTATTATCCTAAAAATAGCTTCTTAATTTCTATATATTAGTTTATATAACTAACTAGCTATAACTTTTTAGATCTATAAAACCTTTTTCTAAAAAAAGGTAAATTAAGGTTAGAGGAGGTTACCTTTAGGGAAGTTATATAAGGAAGGCTCTAATAGAAGGAAAAAATAGAAAAAAAGTTTTACTTAAAAATACTCTTCTAATTTAGTTATTAGTTTAGTATTTAATTACTATAGTTTGCTCTTTTATCCTAAAATAGAACTCCTATTATATATATTAAAATATATAATAGTATATCTATTATTTCCTCTGTTTCTATAGCCCTTTTAAAGAAGGCCTTTTTAACTTTTAAAAAAAAACTAATAAATTAGTAAGAGTAAACTCTAGTTAAGTAATACTTCTATACTACTAAAAGTTAGTAGGAGCTATAGTATAAAAGACTTAGTTATTTTAGAAAGAACCTCTTAAAGAATATTTATAAGATTATAAACTTTATGTGAGGGGACCCTAAAGGAGCGGGACACCGCCCTTCAAACCCTTACCTAGGGAATCCCTCTTAGAAAGAATAAGGGAAT